>NC_133323.1:16857695-17054158 GCF_012295235.1 Primulina huaijiensis
GAGATGCTGTTTGACTCTTTGGACTACACTGATGAGCGGAGAGTGAAACTAACAGGACACCAGTTGCATGATGTTGCCAAGAACTGGTGGATTACGACCAAGAGGGCCTTGGAGCAACGAGGTACGCCTATTACCTGGAATCTCTTCAAAACCGAATTCTATCAGAGATTCTTCCCTGTGTCATACAGAAAGGATAAAGGTGCTGAGTTTGCGAATCTGAGACAAGGGCAGTTGAACATTGAGGAATATGTGTCTAAATTCTCTACACTACTGAGATTTGCTCCACATGTGGCCGAGAATGAAGAAGCGGCGGCTGATCAGTTCATCAATGGCTTGAATCCGGAGATATTTACATTAGTTAACACTGGGCGACCAAACAACTTTGCTAACGCTCTGAACAGAGCAAAGGGAGCAGAAGCTGGTATGATGAGACAGAGAGGAGCTTCATATGTTGCCCCTGCACCGAGACCACAGCAACCCCCTCCCAGATTTGAGAGTGGTAGCAGCAGTGGTGGAAAGAAGGACTATTTGAAAGCCAGAGGAAGACAGTTTAAGAAGTCTGGCAGCACTTCTTCCAGTTCCAGTGGCTCGAGACAGACTGGTCAGAGCCAAAGTTATACAGGACCTTATTGCAGCACGTGTGGAGGGAGACATTCCACAGAGCAGTGCCGAGGAGTGTTTGGCAGTTGCCGTATTTGCGGACAGCAGGGACATTTTGCTAGAGTATGTCCCCAGAGAGGTTCTCAGGGATCCCAGGGAGCAGAGTCATCTGGATCAGTGGCTCAGACAGGGAGACGACCCTCAGCTGTTCATTCTTTCCAGCCAGCACCATCTACCCAGTCACAGCAGAGGCCAGGAGGAAGTCAGACAGTGAGCCAGCCTCCTAGACAGCAGGCCAGGGTGTTCGCTTTGACTGAGGAGCAGGCACAGGACGCACCTGATGACGTTGTTGCAGGTAACTGTTTTATTTCTGGTTATCCTGCATATGTATTGATTGATACTGGTGCATCACATACATTTATTTCTGAGAGATTTGCATTGATGCATGCATTGCCTGTTGAGTCCCTATCTACTGTAGTATCTGTTTTTTCTCCTTTGGGGAAAGGTTTGATATCCGTGACTTCGGTTAGATCTTGTGTGCTACAGTATGACGGACATGAGATTGAACTAGACTGTATTGTACTTGGGTTGTCCGATTTTGACTGTATTATCGGTATTGATATGCTGACCAAGTACAGAGCTACAGTTGATTGTTTCCACAAAATTGTACGATTCAGACCTGAAATGGCTGAAGAATGGAAATTTTACGGTAAGGGTTCTCGAGCTCGAATTCCTTTGATATCTGCTATGAATATGACTCGATTATTGCAGAAAGGAGCGGATGGATTCCTTGTCTATTCAGTTGATTTACTGAAATCGAGTCCATCATTGGCGGATTTGCCAGTGGTTTGCGAGTTTGCTGATGTCTTCCCAGATGAGATTCCTGGTTTGCCTCCGATTCGAGAGATAGACTTCAGCATTGAGTTGATGCCAGGTACAGTTCCGATTTCCAGAGCTCCGTACAGAATGGCACCGATTGAGTTGAAAGAGTTGAAAGAACAGTTGGAGGACTTACTGGCCAAGGGTTACATCAGACCGAGTGTATCTCCTTGGGGTGCTCCAGTATTATTTGTGAGGAAGAAAGATGGTTCTATGAGACTTTGCATTGACTATCGACAATTGAACAAGGCTACGGTAAAGAATAAATATCCTTTGCCTCGTATTGATGATTTATTTGATCAGTTGCAGGGTTCTTCTGTTTATTCCAAGATCGATCTGAGGTCTGGATACCATCAGTTGAGAGTCAGAGATTCTGATATCTCGAAGACAGCGTTCAGAACCAGGTATGGACATTATGAGTTTATTGTCATGCCGTTTGGTTTCACGAATGCTCCAGCTGTTTTTATGGGTCTGATGAACCGTGTGTTTCAGAAGTATCTCGATGATTTCGTGATTATTTTCATTGATGATATTCTGATATATTCAAAGAATATGATTGACCATGCAGAACATTTGAGAACTGTGTTGAAAATTCTGAGAGCTGAGAAATTATATGCTAAACTGTCAAAATGTGAGTTTTGGTTGAGACAGGTAGTATTTCTGGGTCACATTATATCTGGAGATGGGATTTCTGTGGATCCTAGCAAGGTTGAGGCCGTGATCAGTTGGCCTAGACCGACATCTGTGCCAGAAATTCGCAGTTTTATGGGTTTGGCAGGATATTACCGTCGGTTTATTAAAGATTTCTCGAGCATTGCCAAACCGATTACTCAGTTAACTCAGAAGAATGCTCCGTTTGTGTGGTCAGAAGACTGTGAGTCCAGTTTTCTGGAATTGAAGAAAAGATTGACCAGTACACCGATACTGACTATCCCCTCAGGTACTGGTGGATTTGTTGTATATTGTGACGCTTCTCACAGAGGTTTGGGTTGTGTTTTGATGCAGCGAGGCCATGTCATTGCCTATGCTTCGAGACAGTTGAAGCCACATGAAACTCGCTACCCAATTCATGATCTTGAATTGGCGGCCATTGTATTTGCATTGAAGATATGGCGACACTACCTCTACGGTGAGAAATTCGAAATTTATTCTTATCATAAAAGTCTGAAATATTTGTTTTCACAGTCTGAGTTGAATATGAGACAGCGAAGATGGCCTGATTTGCTTAAAGATTTTGATTGTGAAATCAAATACTACCCAGGAAAATCGAATGCAGCAGCCGATGCCCTAAGTCGAAAGGTATGTTCTTTGTCCTTATCGACTATAGGTGTTTCAAGTTTGATAGAAGATTGTTGTTTGTCTGGATTAGTATTTGAAACAGATTGTCAGCCTTTGAGATTATACGCTATTCGAGCTGAACCAGAGCTGATTTTGAAAATTAAAGCGGCTCAGAAAGTTGATCAGAAAGTACAGGAATCGATTGAGATGGTCAGAGCAGATCATCATTCAGAGTATCAGGTACGTGATGATGTACTGTACGTGAATAATCGTATTGTTGTGCCGAATGTTTCAGAATTGAGACAACAGATATTGACAGAAGCGCACCGCAGTCGTTTTAGCATTCATCCTGGTGGCAGAAAGATGTACAATGATTTGAAGACACAGTTTTGGTGGAAACAGATGAAATCTGATGTCACAGAGTTTGTGTCAAAGTGTCTGAATTGCCAACAGGTAAAAGCAGAAAGAAAGAAACCAGGAGGTCTACTGCACAGCTTGTCTATTCCTGAATGGAAATGGGATCACATTTCCATGGATTTTGTGACGCAGTTACCACGATCCTCCCGAGGTTGTGATGCGATTTGGGTCGTGATTGACCGATTGACCAAATCAGCATGCTTTATTCCGTATCAGATGACATACAGGTATGACCAGATGGCTGAAATCTATGTCAGAGAAGTGGTCAGATTGCACGGAGTGCCGAAGTCGATTGTATCAGACCGTGATCCTCGGTTCACTTCGCACTTTTGGCAGAGTTTGCAGCAGGCTCTAGGTACGAAGTTACATCTGAGTACCGCATATCATCCACAGACTGACGGACAGTCAGAGCGGACTATCCAGACATTGGAAGATATGCTGAGAGCCGTAGTGCTTGATTTTAGCACTAGTTGGCAAGATGCATTGCCACTTTGTGAATTCTCGTACAACAACAGCTATCAGACGAGTATTGAGATGGCACCATTTGAAGCGTTGTACGGTAAGAAGTGCAGATCTCCTCTGTATTGGGATGATATCTCTGAAGTTCCTGAGACTGGACCTGATATGATCAGAGAGATGACAGAAAAGGTAAAGCTGATTCAGAAGAGAATGAAGACAGCTCAAGATAGACAGGCCAAATATGCCAATGTTCGACGCAGACCATTGGTATTTGAGGCAGGAGACCGAGTATTCCTGAAGATTTCACCTTTCAGAGGAGTTGTCAGATTTGGCAAGAAAGGGAAGTTGTCTCCACGTTTTATTGGGCCGTATGAGATTCTCGAGAAGATAGGAGACCGTGCCTATCGACTTGCATTACCGCCTTCTCTATCTGGAATACATGATGTCTTTCATGTATCTATGTTACGGAAGTACCTCCCCGATGATTCTCATATTATTCAGCCAGATGAGGCAGAACTTGATGAAAGTCTGAGTTATGTTGAAAAGCCGATTCATATTATTGATCGTAAAGAAAAGAAACTCAGAACGAAAACCATCCCACTTGTGAAAGTCCAGTGGACTCGTCATGGCATTGAAGAAGCTACTTGGGAGACTGAATCAGATTTGAGACAGGAATTCCCAGAGTTATTCCACTGATGTGAGTTTCTTATTTCGGTTTCTGTTATTTCTGATTTGATTGCCTGTGATATGATTGCTTGAGATTTCGAGGACAAAATCAAGTTTCAGAGGGGGAGAATTGTAAGGCCCGAGATTATATCATTTTAATCCGAGATTATTTAATTCAAGAATTTTGGAATGATGAATTAGATTCCACGGTTTTTGTAATTAATTAGGATTGAAATTGAATTAAAAGATCGAGCGGGAGGCGGATGTGCAAATAGTGAAAAGTTGAGGGACTAAAGTGCAAATAGGGAAATTTGAGTGGACACATGTCACATGCAATTTGATATAACTTTTGTCAATTCCTTAGCACCTTCAGCGAGAACAGAGTGCATTCTCTGGAAAATTTTCAAAGCTTCTTCATCCCGTAGAATTTTGATTATTCCAAATCCGTCCATCAAAATTTTAATCCGAACACGGTACCGTATTTCTCTCCTCGACAGCTACTACTGGACGTAAGTTTTATTGAGTTCTGTTATCATTTGAAATTATGATATTGGGAGAATTGTTATTTGATCATTATTATGTGTTCTGGGAATGCTAGACACCGTAGAATCGAAGTTAGATCAGAAAACGGATTGGTTCTGGAATTATTATGATTTTCTGATTATATTAATTGAAAATGGGACAGATTTGGATTATGAATGAATTACAGATTGTACCGGATATGGGTTATGATTTGTAATTGTTATCTGTTGATATAGTATTGACGGGGATATCGGGATTGTGCCGTTATGCCGTTGATTTGAATTAAATTCAGATTAATCAGATTCAATATTGAATTGGGAATGGAATGGTGATATTATTATTCTCGATATGTTATTTCAGATTTACAGAGATAGTCTTGAGTTCAGCACTTATATTGCTTCAGACCGAGACTACGAAAGAAAGGTATAAGTCAATGTCGAACCCGGGAGAATGACTCGAGTTAGATATAACTTGAGTTTCCCTAAACCACATACTTATTGTTATTATATGCATTGATTTGAATTGATATGCTTGTTCTATTGATTTATAGAAAGCGTGATTAGACGATTGGTCTTGTGACAGAGGTGCCAGACTGCGATAGAGTAGTCACTGGCCCATTGCACATTGTCACAGAGGAGTTATTGGCGGAGGTGCCAAAGTCTTTGACGGATAGGTCAAGACACTAGATGTTTGGTTTATATCGATGTTTGATTAGGAGTGGATTTACTTCTATTACTGAGATTCGATATAGTATGCCAACGTCTGGAAACCGGGATCCCTAGACTAGGAATGAGTCTAGTCTGAGCTGTAGAGTCACGAGTTATTTACAGTTTTATATCGATTTATGTTTTCAGATTTAATACATGTGATTGATATTTGTTTCATGCTTTTATATCGATTATATGATTGCATGTTTTGTTGATTTATACTGTGATGTATTTCTCACCGGAATTATCCGGCTGTTGTCGTGTTTGTATGTGTGCATGGCAACAGGTGGGACAGGATCGGGGTCAGGAAGAAGATGAGAGAGATCGTGATTAGAGTGGAGACTTCGGACTTTGATGTATATAGGGTTTGGAACACTTGACATTTAGTTGTTACACCTTAGTTTGAGTTTGAGTTTGATGTTTGTTGTACAAGACTTGTACTATTATACTGATATGTATAATTAGATTGATTCCATTACGTTCCGCACTATCTTAAAAAAAAAAAATAAATTTATAGACCCATATTAATTACATTGATCCAATTATCCCAATGACGAATAAGAAGATGATTAGCGTCCGGGTCCCCACACATACTAAGGAAATACATCCCGAACCCAAGCTATGTTGTGGAAATTAAACCGGTCATGATCAAAGGTAGCTTGGGGAAAGAGCTGAAATATGAAGATGTCTCTATTCATATTGTGGACACCAAGGACCAAGTACTGAGACGATGTATCGTTCCCTACGTCAAGGTGCTATGGTCAAACCACACAGAATGAGAAAACTACTTGGGAGCTTGAAGAGAAAATTCGCAAGCAATATCCCTACCTTTTTGAAGGCCATGTCGACTCAAGTGTCGAGGACGAAACTTCTAATAAAGAGGGAGGGAAGTGAGAACCCAAATTTTTGGGAGTGTAATTTTTAAATATAGACATGTATAAGAATTTATTTTCGAGTTATAGTAAATTTGAAAATATTAAATAATACATGTTATTTGAAATTTCAAGCCAATAAATACATGGAATTCGAAATTCAGTGCAAGATACACAGTAAATTAATGCTGGATATCTACCTAATTGGAAGAAAATATTATATACAAGGCAGTTTTTCTCCACAAGGAAGCATCTCAATATTTATGGAATGATTATCTCAAAATTATGGAAGGAGCATCTACAAATTAAGGAAAGATATCAATCGAATTATGGTAAGATTTTTACCACCTTTCTATAAATAGTAGAAGCTCATATTTAAAATTTACGCTGAAATTCGTTTCTCTCGCTCGGGTATTCGGAATCCAATCTTCATTGTTCAGACTGTGCTTTCATATGTTTTGAACATTATATCCAAATTTCAGCAAAATCCAACGGTTAGTTTTTTGTTTATGGCCTTCATAAGAAAACTGCTCAGATTTCAGGCGGGAATAGCGTACCTAAGGTGTTTGGTTCTATAAGCTAGTCCAAACGACTTCCAAACTCGATCTTCGCCGTTCATAATTTATTTGACGTATTTTTGAACATAATGTAAAAGTTTGAGCCTGATCAAATAGTTCAATAAGCCGTAATGAATTTTTCAAGACGGCTGATTTTCCGATGTTCTGCTGCGTTTTCGAAGTATCGGTTGCATTATTCTTCTATGAATTTTGAATTTTTCATGTTTTCTTCTAGATCTAAGGTAAGTAGGTTTTCACTATATTATAATTTGCACACTTGCCCTTTGTAAGTGGAAATTTGTTATGTATATATTCTTTCGTAAGTGAGTTTTTGTTTGCCACACTTCTTCTTTGAAGTGTTCTCACGTTTAGAGAAATTATAATTTGTGTACGAATCTCCCTTCACTTTTTGAAAGTTCGTTCGAGCATAATTCCTTGTTCATGATATATTTTCTTCAAAATTTGTCAAACTATATGTTCAAAGCACTGTTAGAATTCGATTGGATATGAGAAAGGATTTCCGAACTATAACTCTTATACGGTGGGATGGTAACCGTTGTACGGCCTCACTCCATAGAGGATTAACATATTGGACATGGCCTCACTCTTTAGAGGATTAACATATAGGAGACTGATATCAAGAAACCATGAAAATGAGATGACTTTCAGTGCTAAATGAGTATGTTATACGAGTATGATATGTGTATGATTATGAAGTATGAATATTCATTATGATATATTATATAAAATTTGAATTCAAGTATATGTATATGTTGCTATATGTCTCGAACGGCCCCACATGCTGAGTGACGACTATTTCAATCACCCCTTACTCTACCCTCCCCAGATAAATCAGAAGAAGAAATAGAGAAAAAAGAATCGGACACAAGTTTTTGGACTGATAGTGGACACATGAAGAATTTTAATTAAGAATATGTTCTTGTGAGTTTTTAATTCTAGTTATAAACACTTTCGCAGATTTTTATCGTTTTCAGAGTTACTATTATTGTAAAGACGATTTCATTTTTATGGTATTTATGATATAAACTTATTTTGGTTTATACTGTACTACGAGGCTTGTTGTTTAGCAATTACGTGATTGTTGAATAACGCCGGTGTCGACTAACCCCGGGCTCGGGGCGTGATAGAAATTCTCATGAAATATTTTAGAAGAGTCTAGAATATATTATTTAATTAATTGAGTAATTAAATAAAAATTATTTAATTTAAAATATAAATATATATATGTGTGTGTGTGTGTGTGTATTATCAAAAGTTGATGATGATTTAATCATGATGATTTTTTCAAGAGCAGAAAATACATACATGAGATATATTAAATAATAGAATAACAATGTCCTGATCCAAGTGGGATTCATGATTTGATTAGGAATAGAAAAAAATATAAATATTTTATTAAGAATCATAAAAATAACATAACTTTTACACCAAAATTTTCCCTTCTCTCTCCACGCATGTATTTTTCGACCACTTGAATTTTGAAGGAAAATTCGGCAACTTCTTCCACCGCTCGCCGGAATTTTGAAATTTTGGCGATCCAATCTTGATGAAAATTTTGTTTAGATCTCTAGTGTGATCTATACGAGGAATCCAGTTTCTGATCGTTGACCTTATTTGACGATCAAAGAAGGATCCGTTCGTAGGGATTTACAAGAACAAGACTACCTTTA
Source organism: Primulina huaijiensis (assembly GCF_012295235.1). Taxonomy (NCBI): domain Eukaryota; kingdom Viridiplantae; phylum Streptophyta; class Magnoliopsida; order Lamiales; family Gesneriaceae; genus Primulina; species Primulina huaijiensis. The sequence continues at coordinate 16,866,344 of NC_133323.1, forward strand.
ATAGAATCAGATTTTCTCATAATGAACCTTACCTGCTACACCCCAGGTGAATGGTATCTCGGAACGACGTAGTCGAACAATGATGGAGATGGTTGGATCTATTATGGGAATTAATGAATTGTCGCCATCTTTTTAGAGATTTGCGCTTAAAACTACGACAATGTTATTAAACCAAGTCAATACAAAGACAGTGGATAAAACTTCATATGAGATATGGATGGGAAAGTTACCCAAATACTCTTTCTTAAGAATAGCGTTATGGCCTGCTTATGTGATACAGGAACAGAGAGATAAAATGGATAGTAGAGATCATTTGTGCCAATTTGTGCTATTTTGTGGGATATCCAAAGAATTTTGATTGATATTATTTCTATTATCTTAAATAAACAAAAATGTTTGTTTCAATGAATGTCACTTTCTTGGAAAAGGAGTTTTTATTATATAGAATAGGCATAATGATTGAACTCAAAGAGATTTGGGAACCACTCACTTATGAAATAGTTGAACCCACACCCTAACAGCTATTTGAAGAAACATAATCTCCTAGAAGATCCGAAAGGATCTCAAGTCCACCAAAAAGGATGATATGCTTCTTGAAGAAGATCAAGATGAGCTCATTCTTGGATATAATTCAAGAAGCTTCAAAGAAGCATTGTCTAATTCCGATTCATCCAAATGACTTGAAGTCATGCAGTCCGAGATGAAATCCATGTATTCGAACCAAGAATGGTTTTTAGTACATGCACCTGAGGGAATTTTTCTCGTAGGAAGCAAATGGATTTACAAAAGAAAACTTGGTGTAGATGGGAAGGTAATAACCTTCAAAGCAAGATTGGAAGCAAAAGAATATACTCAAAGACAATGTATTAACTATAAAAAAAACTTTTTCTCCAGTCATAATGTTCAAATTCCTTATGATATTGCTAGTCATAGCAGCATGGTATGACTAAGAATATGACAGATGGATGTGAAGGCAACATTTCTTAATATTAAGGAAAAGATTTATATGTCTAAATTTGAAAGATTCACATCAGTAGGAAGTGAGCATAAAATATGCAAACTTCAGAGATCCATCTATGTACTCAAATAGGCATCAAGGAGCTGGAACCTAAGATTTGACAACACTATCAAAGAGTTTGATCTTGTTAAAAACCCTAAGGAACCATGTCTATAAAAGAAAGTTAGTAGTAGTACAGTGACATTCTTAATAATTTATGTTGATGACATACTAATCATTGAGAATGATGTAGGGATATTGCAGTCAACTAAAGTATGATTAGCTAGTAAATTCTCTATTAAGGATATGAGTGAATCATCCTATTTATTAGAATATAGATCTATAGCGATAGATCAAAGAAGATGCTAGAGATCACCTAGTCCACTTATATCGATATCATACTGAATAGATTCTCTATGAAGGAGTCCAAGAGAAATTATGAAACGTCTGCTTAATCGTTTTCTTAAAACGTGCTAGAAATTTTTTTTTAAAAAAACCTCACTTAGCATTCGGCCGAACCATAAAATATTTTGACATCATTTTAAAAATAAATTAACCAACTAACATTTGAAAATCAAAGGAAATAGCACATACTATAACCACTTAAAAACCACTCATAAATAATTAAAAGTCATAAAAATATTCTTAACATAACTTAAAATCATAAATCATAACTAGCGCGAAAAACTAGCGTCGGTCCTCGTGTTATGTGCACCTTCAGTCCAGCAAAGTCAACCATCAAGACCTCCATAACCACCTGCATCAATCACACCTAGTGAGTCTAAAGACTCAACACATCATATTCTTGATACCAAATAATACGTATAAAAATCACACACAACAGTGAAAAATACTTGTACTTAAAATATCGTTTTCATTAAGATGCAGAAACTTTAAACAAAACCATTTTCATAAACATTGTCATGATGCATAAACTTTAAATAAAAACATTTTCAAAATGATGCATCATCTTTAAACATAAACATTTTCATAAACTTTATCATAAACTTTTACATAAACGTTTTCATACAATCATAAGCATATTCATATTCATATCATCATCAACATATACGTATTCATATTATCATCAATATATACATATTCTTTTTTCTTTTCGTTGAATTCAGATCGTTAATTGTGACTTTCGTGTTCATCTACGTCTACGTCTACGTGTTGGGCGATGGATCCATATACATGTAACCACAGTACTGGGCGGCGGGGACACCAGCAACACTCTCACCGGTCAACTGGGCCTTGGCCTTACGTATTAACATATTATCGTATACATATACATATCCGTATCCAAGGAAACACGATCGTCGGGCTCCCACTGGGACCATAACCCTCACGACATTTCCAACATATCATCGTATTAGTCACAATTACTTCACTTCCTTTAGCGTTTCATATTATCGTCACTTTATAAAAATCATACATTTAATATCCTTTTCTTTTCAAAAACAAGCATGCAACATATCTTTTAACGTTATTGTTTCCTCATAAAAATCCATAAATATTTTAAAAGAAACCTTTCAACATATAAAAATCCATAAATATTTTAAATAAACATTTCAACATCATAAACATTTAAAATATGCATTTAAATCTCAAATATTTAAAATAAACATTTTAACATATTAAATTATAACCTTATAAAATAACATTTTGACATAATAAATCGTAAACATTTAAAATCCATGTCATAAAAATTCATAAACATTTGAAATAATCATATTAGCACATAAAACAGCATTCAGGGCACTGCCATGACGTTAACTAATTTTTAGGTGTAAAATGACCGTTTTACCCCTAGACGTAAAATTTCCCGCTTTTGATATTATTCTTAATTTCTTCGACTCTAACATGTCCCAAATAATTATTTAAGCTTACATGAATTTTCTCATATTTTTATTTAGCCTGAATCGATTACTTTTAAATTAATCTTTAAATGTGACGATTTAATGTGTTTTAATCCCGAATTAAACCAATCATTAATATAAAATTCCCAAATTAAAAACTTAGACTTATAATAATTATTTAAGCTTAACCCTAATTTTTCAGAATTTTATGAAGCCTAAAACTAGGCTTTTCAATTAATTCGTTAATTAGCGTTTCGTGCGGCGATTAAATCCCGATTAAATTCAAAACTCGTTATTTTGATCTCAAATTTTTTACATAGCGTTTTTATGATTTATTCTACCCTTCCAAGTCATGAGCCACCCCCGTGGACCCATGGATTCAATTTTTGTTTCTTAATTTTTGAAATTGGTACCTTATCGAACACAACGAGCCATCTCCTAATTTACTCGAGCCACGCCCGAGCCACCTTGAGCCAAAACTTAGCCAACCCATCTAGGTACCCTCCTGTGCAAGCCCAGATCGAAAAACCAGCCTATGCTTGCTCAAAACCTGCTGAAACTAGACCCCCTTTATTCTGCATGTGTGCGTGAGTTAGTATTCTTAGTGTATTAGGTTCCCTTGTCAACTAGGACACCTCCAAGCCCTAACCACTCGACCCCTCATGACACTAACCTTCCCTAGACCATGCCCAGACCAAGCCCAGACCGACCCAGCCCCAGGACCCTGCGCACGAGCCACCTGAAGAAGGCAGCAACCTGTGCGCTACATGCATCCCTCACGTTTCTGGTTTTTCTCATGCCCTGCCTGAACCAACCCCTACCAGCCCTGGTCTCGACCCTGGACCACCTTCTCTAGACCCTAACGGACCTAGCTTAACCCATCCCAGCCCCCTGGCCGAGCCCCTCCTCCCTGCCAAAACTTCTGAAACCTGCGCATGTTCCCTTGGGCTCTCGGGTGGAGTCCTTCTTGGCAAGGACTCCTCCCAGCCCCTGATTTTCGAGTCCTAGCGTGGCTAGGACTCTTCCCCGACCCAGACCATGACCCCGCCCTGCCCCCAGACGAACCAAGCAAGGCCTATACTCTTATTCCCCAAAAACCGAGCCCTCAAAACTCACCACCACAAGTTTCGGTTCCTGTTTGTTACATACATGTTTGTGCAACGTTTAGGTTGTGTTTTATGTACCTAAAGCTTCGTGTAAACATCTTTAATTATACTCCTAACATGGCAGCCCTCTTAACCACATAAAAACATGATTTTGGAATCAAATAACACATGTTTAAAGCATATATGCACATAGTTACGAAAATAAAACTTGTGTGCTTTGTTTTCATGCAAATTCAAACTTAAATACATAATATGATGTGATGATTAGTAAAAGAAGAATATGACGTGCCTTTGCGTGTAAAACGCACGAATTATCGTTGACGATTTGAAGAACGACGACGAGGGACGACGGCTTGAAAACTCTAGCAAACTTGATGCCTTTTACCTTCAAAATTTTGTGTGTGTGTGTCGTGTATATGGTGAATTTGGGAGAGCAAAAATTCTGATTTGAGGCGTAGGAAATTGTGAGGGTTTGAGGTGGTTTACATATTATATAGTTTAATATTTCTTTAATTAAGATTAGGCCCATTAAGCACCCAATTAGGCCCATTAGTGCTTAATTAGGATTTTAAAAATAATTTTGTTTAGGAAAGTTGTGAGTTTATTAGCCGGGTTGCTAATACGTTCAAGTTTTTGTTGAAAATCCAACACCGATAAAAATTACGTCCCGGCGTATAAAATCACCTCAAAGCCCCCTTATTTTCAAAAATAAGAAAAAGCATCACCCATAATTTAAATAATTAAAAACAATTATTTAATAAAAACATTTTACGTTTTTCAGCCCTCGGTCTCCGTTCCTCGATCGCAACTTGAATATTCCTTAAAAATACAATTTTTATGCAACAATGTAGAAAATATATTTTTAAACATGTAAATATGCACAACATAATTAATCCATGGAATTAAAACATTTAATTAAAATACAAGAGAATTTAATAATTGCATGCATGTGATTTGCGTGGACCTTTAAATTTTTGGGGCGTTACAAATTATCTCCCAATGTATCGTGGTATAACTCAATCTAAATCAATATGCCCTAAGACTGACGATGAGATAGAAACCATGATTCGCATCTCATGTGCATTTGTTATAGGCAGTATAATGTATGGTATAATATTTACTCGACCTGATATTGCATTTGTACAAAGGGATGGAAGCAGATATCAGTCGAATCCATATCCATTGCATTGGAATGCTGTCAAGGACATTATTATGTACTTAAGAAGAATTAAGAATTTGTTATTGGTTTACGGGAGTGGAGAATGAAAATTGGAAGGTTATAATGATTATAGCTTCCAATCAGATGTGGATGATTCCAAATAAACCTCTGGATTTGTATCCAAACTCAATGGTGGTGTTGTCTTTTGGAAGACTTCAAAAGAAGATAGCAGAACAAATTCAACCACCGAGGTCGAATACATAGCTGCAGCACAACCGAGGTCGAATACATAGCTGCAGCAAAGGAGGGTGTTTGGGTGAGCAATTTCGTTCAAGAGTTGTGTCTAATTCCTCAAACAGTTGATCAAGTCCCGATCTACTGCGACAACACCAGTGTCATGGCACAAAAAAAGGAAAATGATATGTCATCAACGATACAAATATATAATGATGAAGTTCCATATAATCTGGGAGACCGTGGGAAGAGGAGATATATTAATGGAGAGAGTCTTCTTTACAAATAACATAGTCAATCTAGTGAAGAGTCCTCTGCCTGCACCATTGTTTAAGAAGCATCGTAAAGCAATGAGTCTGAACTCTATGGGTAGTTGGCTGTAGGGCAAGTAGGAGATTGTTAAAATAGGTGCCGAGCAAGGCAACTTGTGGTTTGGAATTTATTAACTTTTATGTAAAAAAATTCTTTATTTTAATAATATTTTATGATTTATCCAATTATGACAAATAGTTTATCTGTATACTCATGGAAACTGCATAGATAAAATCTTTAAATATACAATAGATACCATGATATGTGCCTTGAAACTCATTAGGAAGTATATCATATATCTAAACAGGTTCCTAGTCGAATCACCCACAAAAACCGTCGCTAAAGTTAGCGACGGTTAAAAAACCGTCGCATATAAATTTAGCGACGGTTAAAGAAAAAAAACCGTCGCTATTAGCGACGGCAATTTAAAAACCGTCGCTAAAATTAGATTTTGCACTGATTATTAACGGCTTACATTGCACGCTGCGAATAATTGTATTATATGCACGCCGCGGATAATAAGATTAACAGCGCGCACATGTACGCCGCGGATAATCTTAAACTTTCAACAGCTTAGAACTTTGCAGTGTGCAATGTGCGCTGCGGAAAACGAATTTGCGCGCTGCGAAAAGCCATTTTTGTTGTAGTGAATGATACCTATGGGATGATCTATTGGGTGCAATCATACGTGATCAGTTCTGACGTTCTTGATCAAATGGTTTATTAAAAGAATGAGGCTAATTAGGGTACACCCGAATAAGAACAAATAATATTTTGAAACATATGAAGTTGTGAATCCATGAGTAGATTTATCTTTAAATCATTGAGGGTCACACAAGTATCGGATTTTGTGTTCCCAATGAGATAGTCAAGTTCAAAACGTTGAATTGGGTGAATGTTGTTTCATGGAGATAAAACATATTGCTTATAAAGGATTTTATAAATTGATTTCATATCATGGAAGTTAGCTTAACATCTAATTAAGTGAGAAGAGAGGAACTTCGTGTTTTAGTGAATTAGTTCACTAAACTGACAGCTACCAAACATAGATTATTGAAAAATTGTCCTTAGAAATTTTCATTTTCATGAACAAGATTTGTACTATCGATATATCGACGTTGTTTGATCGATCGAAGTTATAAAGAGTTCACGATTATTTATTTATTAAATTTATAATATACTAACTAAAGTAGTGGTGAGTACTAAGTACCAAATTTAGAAAAATAGTGTACAAGAGTCTAGAATATATGAATTAATTGAGTAATGAAATAAAAGTTATTTAAATATAAAGTATAAATAAATATATTTATATATATAATATATATATTATTAAAAGTTGATAATCATTTAATTATATATGATATTTTTCAAGAATATAAAACACATAAATGAGAGATTTTAAATAATGAAATAATAGTTTCCTGAACCAAGTGTGACCTGATTTGATAAATAATCAAAACTTATAAATATTTTATTAAGTATCATATGAAATAATATTACATTTACACCAAAATTTTGTTCACTCCCCATCTCTCTCCACACTTAGAGTTGACTGCCAACTTGAATATTAAAGGGAAATTTGGCCACTTCTTCCACTTTGCGCCACCGCCAGTCGTCTTCACTTGTCGTATTTTTGAAATTCCGAAGATCCAATCTCGATGCAAATTTAGTTTAGATGTCTACTGTGATCTACACGAGGAATCTAGTTTCCGATCGTGAACCTTATTTTGACGATGGAAGGACAAATATCTGTTCATAGACATTTACAAAAAAGACCAAATCCGCTATTCCCGAACTGGTTTGGTGTCCAACGTTAAATGCGCATAGGTAAACAGATCTAAATACCCTATGAATGTTTTAAATCATAAAATGTACAATGAACATTTTGAACGTCAAAACAAAATTTTTTGAACTTTTGACGTGTCTTGAGTGCGAGAAAACAGTACTCAAACAAGTGTACCAGAAGGAAGATCATCTACCCCTGAACATTAATCAAGCGAAGCTCGGAAGCCCAATATTGCAAATATATATATACACACACACACACACACAAAATCATTATATTAATAACTCCAATATTTTTAAAAAAAATTTAAGTTGTGAACTCAATTCAACCTGTCAAATTCTATGCAACCTATTCTCATTTGGTTATCTATCATGGAAGTGCTGCAGCTAGCTAGCCTTCAATCTGAAAGTATATCCCATTGCTCTTCCAGCTAATAGAATAAATATAAAAGTATATGTCAAATTGTAGGCTGTGATTATCAAATATAATCACCAAATTCTATCAATAAACCAATAAAAAAAAATTTAAAAATCACTACTTCACTCACCTCTACAGAACGTCTTCAGTTGATAAATTTCAAGGGTCTCATCATAACGTTGTCCTCGTGATCTAATATCTGAAATTCGAAAAATAAATTCTATAAAATTACGATGTTATACATAGCCATAAAAACAACTATAAATAATCTATGAACATGGTATGAAATTTTTCTAATATAAGTTTAATAAAATATTTCGAATATTCAGTCTATTATAAGATATATGTCTAAAATATATAAGATTTGAAATGAAATGAATATATTGAGATACTCACATGGCAATGGTACACATATCCAGGCTCTGCAGTTGCGTCAAAAGGGTATGATTCATTCGAATGAATAAACGAAAATCTGACCAATATCTTGGTCACATATCCAGGCATCATCTTATACACATTCTTCCATCCTTTTTCATGTGTAAGCACCTCTATTTTCTTGCCACGAGCATATTTATCGACTCGGCATTTGATCGCGTCGTTGATTTTCATCATACACTCTTTAAATTCATCTACGTTCACCAATTCCGTTTGATCCAAGGTTACGAAGAGTCCCAAATGGATGTGCAACGGGTGATTATCCTCCGTCAGATTGATCACGTTCCAAATCTCCGTCGTACCCGCCTTAGGTGTCTCGGTGGCCGGTGCTTCGAATGGTTTTCCGTTTATGTATAACTTTGTAGGCTCGTCAGTGCTGCTCGTGTACTCGTACATCGCGATGTACCTCGTGATTGATGCACTCGATGGGTTCGGGGACGGATACTTGATCAACTCACTAGGAATTTTCGACCGGTCTATCTCGTGGTTCGGTTTTATAACAAATTTCATGACTTTACTATTTGCATCGTTGACAGGGTCGCCCGAAGGGTATGGGTAGGGTGCGTCATTAGATAAGATAGTCGAATTCGAGATTGAATTTGCGAAGTCAACGACCACATCAGCAATTTCAGATGGTGCTAGTAGAATGTTGTTGAGCAACACTGGCTTGTCGTGGTAAGCTGAATCTGATCCAATATGAACAAATCCCAAGCTACCATCACTGAAATAAAATCTGAAAAACCTAGCGTTGCTTGCGTTGATTATTCTGAATCGATATTTTCTTCGTCGGACGATCATATAGGGCCACGCCTTCCCGTTGACCACGATGGCGTCGCCAAAATACTCCGGCTGCCACTGAGGATGTATCGAGGGATTGTTCCCGGTAGAATTCATGAATATCGAACCATCGGTGCGGAAGCTCCGATCGAACACCACTAACGGACGTTCGAACTCCTCATCGTATGGGAGTCCCAATGGCATCTCGACGTGTGGTTCTCGAATAATATAGGCCCCAGACAGGCCAGCCAAAATGTTAACCCTAGTCAATCCCATGGCATGATCATGGTACCATAATGTTCCCGGATGTTGTAAATTATGGTAGTGATATTTTTTCTTGGTCCATAACGGCCCACGCTCTTTGAACTTGGAAGTGAACCAGGAGGCCGAGTGCCCATCACTCTCGGGCTCGCCAATCCCACCGTGGACATGCACCACGGTCGGAATACCTTTTTTCGTGCGAGGTATGGCGGTCGGAATGGTTGGATCCCATGGCAAGATGTGCTTTGATGGAAGATAATTTTCCCAAGTTATATGAGTTTGGATTCCATGGAGGGCTTCAATTGTTGGGCCAGGAACTGTTGCGGATTTCTTTGATAGGCCATATGTGAAGACTGGGCTAGGAGGGAGGTCTCTATGAAATTTCTACCCAAAAAAAAAAAAGATTGTAACAAAAACATAGTTAGGCGTATTTTAAAATAATAATAATAATTAAAAAAACAAATGTTTCTATTCCCCATGAACGAAATAATGAATTATTGTGCCCTTCATAATTTTTTTAAAAATTTATCCATTAAGAAATCTTTATAATATTCATCCATATCTATAGTATTTTTTTAAGGTTGAGACACTTAGAATAACTAACTTTGGTGTCATGTTCTGTTCTAATAATTATATATATCTATACTATTTTATTAAGATTGAGACACTTAGAGTAACTAATTTTGGTGTCATGGTCTGTTTTAATAATTATATATATTAATAAAATGTTAAAATATTAATGCAAGTTATATGTAGTTAAGCTGATGAAGTCATTGTTTCATTGAGTTTAGATTATAGGTTCAATTCTTACTGATATTATTTTTTTATTCTTTTATTTTTCAATTTATTTTTTAATTTATATATTAAAATTACTGTGTAGTCCCTCACTATTTCATCTAATTATATTTTGATCCTCATTTAAATATAAATCAAATGAATTATAAAAATATTATACATATGTCCAAGCACTAGTTTTCTATTATGTAAGATCATATAGTGGACAAGAAGTTGCAAGTCATTTAGCAGAACTTGCGCTATGTGCAGAGCAGTAAACGCCTCCAACGGAGCACCGTTACAATATTATCAATGTTGTATAATAACAAATTGTCACATCTAAAAAAAATCATAGAAGATTTTATTGTTGTCAATTATATTTTGAGTAAAGAACATTGTTCTGAAGCAATATAAATAACATAAAGAAAAACTTAATTATAAAAAAGAAAGTAGAAATGAACATATTAAAAAAAACATCAAATATTATTCTCAAAATGCATACTCTAAAAATAATTCACAAAAATTTAATGAAAAATTATAATTTTTTCTTAAAAAAATCGTCATGCCTCAACCTACAACCCGAACGAGCTGGCTCTCCTTTTGACCTGCTTTTAAACGGGTCACTAAAATAGTAACTCAACCCATCTATTTTCTACTAGACAAACTGGTCCGAAAAGCTTAGCTCATTTTTTACGACTCTAATTAACGACTAGGCATATACATTTTGTCTAAAATAATAATTGAATACTATGTAGTGCACATATTTTGTTTCTCACGTTTTAATTTAGTTAACCATGATATTTACACGATATTTACACAATTAAATATAACAATAGATTTCTATGGACGTTGTACAACATTAAATAAAAATAAATAATAATTTAATAAAGAAAACACAATCATTTAAAAAAAAAAAAGAATCAAATTTAAGAACAAAATTATATACATTAGAACCAATTAGCCAAAATGTATGCGGGTAATTTTGAATTAAAAAAAGGTTTCACCAAAAGTTAGTTAAATATTGGAGTCTCTTTTTTTTTTCTAACACTAACAAATCATGACAAACGGGATGCATGTGTTTTGTAGAAAAATTTGAAAATAAAATAGTTTTCTTAAAAAATTAAAATGGAAGATGTTAATTTATGAAATTGATATTCTAAAAGAAAAAATAAAATGTAACAAAAAATGTGATATATATAGTTGGATGGTTAGACGTTGTTTTGGGAATTATAAAACAGTTTCACCATCATATCAAAATTAGTTAGTAAAGTGAGTCTAGCTTTAATAAATAGCGTTTGTGTGTGCGCGTGCGCACGTGTATGTGTATAGAGGTGGCTTCAAGCTAGTTCAAGGGTATTACTCTAATATTAAATCTTATAACTCGTGTTTTTTTATATTAACACTATCAACATTAATACTACTCATATGTTGAGATATGAATAATTGGATACATGATCAGGATGTTACCTTAGAATTGCATCTCATCTCCCAAATATATAGATATATATGGATTCGAGCAATATATGTCAAGCTTCTAGGGATGCAAAAGAGTCGAGTCGAACGAGATCAGACATGAGCTTGACTTGTTTAAGATTTATATAGGCTCGAGGATAGCTCGAGCTCGGTTCATCAATCAAATTCATTATAGAGCTGTTAAACAAATTCATTTTCGAGCTCGTTACATGAGAATCTAAGCAAAGTTTCCTCGGATTGTCACAAATCCGTAACTCCTCTCAGTTCCGTTCCTATTTGGAGGTAGATGAGTCATTCAACTTGGGCCCTTTTTTAATGGGGCTCATAATTTTTTAAGAAAAAACTTATTATATAATAATGTAAATTGATATAATATAAATTTATTATTCTCTGGCTTTTTTTCTTTCTTATCATAAAAATTTACTTTTTAGTGCGTAACATTAATTCTTATTATTATTCCTGGGCCTCTTAAATTTATTATTCCTAGGTCTATTGATAATATTTTTCTCAATATAAATTTATTTTTTGTGTGCCCAATATAAAAAAAAACAATTTTTATTCCCTAAATTTATTATACAATAACATAACTGGACCAATATAAAAATTCATTTTCCAACTCATAGGGTTGTTTGATATCAATGAGAACAATTTATTTTCGTAGTGACATTCTTGAAGTTCTCATTACTCAAAGAAACAAAACCGGAAATTCTTGTAGCAAATTACTTGAAGAAAATAGATGTATATTTCACAATGCTCACATTACTTTTAAAATCTGTTGTTGACTATCATAGTTACATTTGTAAGTGCAAAACGAAGTTTCTCAAAGTTAAAGTCCATGGAAACTTTTTCTCGATCAACCATGTCACAAAAAAAGATTGAATGGATTGGTTATGTTAACAATTGTGAAATATATTACTGAACAATTTGACTAAATTTTTTAGCTATAAAATTGTAAGACAAATTGTTTTACATTGATTATTTTGTATATGTTTGATCCAATTACTCAACTATAATAGAAATATTTTGACTATTGCTCATTGTTTAGTTTTCATATTATCTTTAATATATTGATTTAATTCGAAAAATTTATTATGATTATAAAAGAAAATGTATACACATTATGATTTAGGGTCTCTTTACAAAATTAGACTTACCCAAAAGCTGTTAGGATCGGCCCTGCTCGGAATAGTGTCTCTCTAAACTCTGTAGCACTCCACCAATGCTTGATGGGTTGGCGCATTTCAATTTTTTATTTTGAAAAATAATTAGATTATCTACTTTATAAAATTTATTTATAATTATTTCATAAATATAACAATACTCACTCAATTATTTTATGAGTATTTACAATTTCTTAGTCTTTGGTTCAAGCTTGGTTATCAATTTCATATTGTTCTATGATAGTATTTAACAAATTAAGTAAATTAAATATTTAAATAAAATTGATTAATTATTTATGAGATGCCACAGTTGCGGTATTGGTGAAGAGTAGGTCTCTTGTGAGACGGTCTCACATATCTTTGTCAGTGAGACGGGTCATCCTTACCGATATTCACAATAAAAAGTAATACTCTTAGCATAAAAATTAATATTTTTTATGGATGACCCAAATAAGAAATCTATATCATAAAATATGACCCGTAATACCGTCACAAAATTTTGCCATTGGTGAAATAATCTTTGTCATTAAATTCTATTGAATTGGACCCATATATGCAGCACTATCTCCACCATAAAATTCGTTACGCTGTAGGCCATGTATATATCCAGTGGCCGAGCCACATATACATAACCTTGGTGGTTCAATTTTTTTTAAAAAAATTATATATAAATGTTGTATAATTTTAGAATAATATGATAGTAGTTCGGGTAGATCAATTTAAAATATTAAAAGATTCTAGAGTTTAAAATGCTCTACGTATAAGATGAGCTAGAATTAGATTTTGGTCATCAACCTAGTTAAAATCTGGTCTTACTACAATAACTTGGTTTGTTTGCACTTTTTTTTTTTTTATTATTATTGAAATGTTGATATAATAACGAATATGATTGACATGATGTCAACATAACATCGAAAAATGATAACATAGTTGACAGTTGACAACATTTTTGTTAGAAAAATTACTAAATTTTTAAAAATTTAATAGAAAACTAAACTGAAATTTTTTAATATAGAGGATAAAACCACAAAAAGACAAACATACACGACCAAAATTGTAATTTACCTATGAGTATGTCTCTTGTGAGACGGTCTCACGAATATTTATCTGCCAGACGGGTCAACGCTACCGATATTCACAATAAAAAATAATATTTTTTCATGGATGACCCAATAAGAGATCCGTCTCACAAAATACGGCCCGTGAGACCGTCTCACACAAGTTTTTGTCTTTACCTATTTAACAGTTTATAAACTTTAACCTAGAAAAACTCATGTATCTTCTCATTGGATAATTAATCTTTAATTGGCATTAATTTTATTAAATTATAAATAATAATTCTAACATTATTCAAATGGTTAAGAAACACAATGATGCCAATCCATTTTGGAATAGATGGAGTTTTAAAGAAAACATAACATCCACATTATCAAGAGAATAAGTTAAAGTTGCAAGTTGAACAAATAATGATTTAAAGGCAATTGGTTGGAAAGAAAAGGCAAAAAGGTGACGCATGAAAATAGATAAGAAAACTCACACCTAACTTTAATCAACGAGATAGGTCAGTGGCAGTCGTTTCACACTTTAAATATGGGGTTCGCCACAAAAATCTCTATATTTTCTCCATGTATGATTTGCGCATACGGATACGATATATTGCATTATTTAATTCAAATAATCGCCTTATACTTGGTCTGTATAGAACTTTGGTCATTTTTCGCATATTTAGTCCGATTTTTTGTTGAATTACAGACCAGAGACATTAACATGATATTGGATATAACTGACATATTTTCACAAGACTTTTGTGTAAATTGAGTCGTGTTATAATCGATTTGGAAGGGCATAGTTTTAAGTTGTTTCTAAATTACGTAAGTAATAGACAAAGAAGTGAAAAAACTATAATCTAAGTAACCAGAGTTTCAAATGATTCAAAGTGATCAGTATAGACAATAATGGGAAATGATCTATATATATTTCAAATTTGAAGGATTTTCGAACTCATTTGTTAGGAGACGACCATATCACTTACCTCTCATTCTGGTTAAGAAAAAATGAGAAGAACAACGAGATCAAAGAGAACTACATTTTTAGAAGGTAGATATTTAATGATATTGATTCAATGTTGATGTTTATAGAATAGTTTTGTTGCAACTTTATCTAGCAATATGTTTTGTGTTCTTGTTTTCACTGTTATATTGGACAATAGAATGTAGATATAATATTTTATTGTTTTTTTTGTGTAATTAAAGGCTGACCTTTAGAATTTGGTACTATTGAAGCTTATTATTTTTTTATTTTTTTGAGACAAGGTCCATATTATTCAAATTAAAATTCGATCTTCGTATGATAAAACTTTCTTTTTACATATTTAATCCTATTTTCACATAAATGTTAGACATAGTGTTGGGAATCGATGGCATTAATTATAACGCCAAGTAATTAATATTGCTGGTTTTTACGAAATAAAAGTCAGATTAAATACACACAAAAAAAATTATACTAAAACTAAATTTTAACTTATTAAAAACCCAAAATTTATATAAACCAACTTCATGAAATTTTTTAAAATTTTACCTCTCCTCCATCACAATTAGTATGAGATGGATCAAATCAAAGGCCCTGTTTTCTTGGTAATAAATTAAGAGCTATTTAAAGATGTAAAGTACTATGACACTATTCTATGCCCTTTAATTAATTAGCACCCCAACACTGAATAAATGAAGGAATTTTCTTGTAATATGTTGATCATCTACCGTATCAATCTCGAGCCCACTAATGAAGTGACACTCATATACTGTATGTGATGATGCCTATAAAAATTGTATATCCAATAGATGAGTGTCACCTCATAGGTGAGAATGAAAGTGAACACGATGGGTATGCACCATATCAAAAAAATTTATATATATAATGAAGCATTCATAGCATAAATAAGAGGCCTCCACTCTGTATTTAGGGATAAATTTACCAACAAGTTGATTATTTTGATTGGCTTTTTGGTACAACTTCTACATTTGTTATGATATGTGTCTTAAACTAAAGTCAGATTTACGCGTGAGTATTTACATTTAATTAAAAAATATACTTCATGGTTCTCACCTAAGGATTTTTGCCCATAGTTTGGCAGCCATAGTTGAATTTTGCAGGGTCGACACAGACTAGTGGAATGAATGATCTAACTACTCGAACAAAGAATTCTATAATTCTACACATATTTTCAAAAATAAATGCATGTTTGTTGGGAGCAATGATTGTCCTAGTTGTGAAAGGAGTCGGTAGATTGTCGTACTATTTAAAAATATTTGAGTTTATCCTTAAATACGAATGTATATATATCTTGATCAGAAAACGGCAAAGTACGTCCTATATATTTAACTTATGATTATGATTCTCTATATAGGATTTCTGACTATATAATTCAACTTATATAACACAGACATATATAGAATACGTACCCATTTTTTGTGAAACATGCCGATATGGAGTGATTTGGGGACAGGAGAACCATTGACGACGTCGAAACCTTTGATTCTCGGCATGTCTTGAAGCTCATCAACAAACATCTCTAACTGAGATGGACTTGTAAGCTTATTATGATTTACTCGTCGTCCCAAAACATCAAATGATCCCTGTTGGAATAAAACTACTAAACAAAGATTGAACGAAACCCTAATGATCTCCATTGATGAAGATTACGATAACTCTCACTGTATCTTCTGTCCTAATTATTGATGGGAAAACCAAGCTGGGATATGTATGTATATATATCATACAATATATAGTGCGGTGTGTGTGTGTGTGTGTGTGTGAAGTACGTACCCAGTGAGAAGGTTTGGTGAGTGTACTTCCGTAGATGTAAAACGTCAAGAATATTGGATTTTTTTTTAGATTTAGAGAATTATGGTTTTCAGAATTTGTGTTTAGTTTTGAAAAATCATATTCAAAATAAACGGGAAAATTTCTCCTACATGTACGTCATAGAAGGGAAAAATTATATTCTTTTACTAAAGAAAATTTTGTGTTGGTGCTTTCAATAATCAAAATTTGGTTTTAGTCCAATAAATAGGTTTTTTCTCCACCAGATGGAAGGCTTAGATCATCAGGCAACGGACATTGCTGACATACCAAACACAACATTAACTCTCGATTAAAAAAAAAGATTAGAAGCGCCAAGAAAAATTAATTTACAGCACTAAGATAAAAACTTTGACAATTTAAAAAGCAAAACTCAAAATATACCAACTCACGGGGTATTTGGATTATTTTTCTCAAGTAAATTATTGTTTTTGTTTTTTTTTAAAGGTGTTTTTTTAAACATGAAAAGGTGTGTTTGTGTGAGTGAATTGTGTTGGTGGAGAATGAATGATTATATTAATAGAAAGTTGGGAAAAACTTTTTCTTGAATGGATGCCTCGTGGGGTTCCATGTTTCCGAAAAGAATTTTGTCCACACAGATTACCACTATGCATCATATTATTCCGCAGAGAGACATTTTGTACTAAAGTTTAACTTTATTAACTTTTGGTAAAACTAAATGAAATATTCTATAAATATATTTTTTCGATAAAATGTGGGATACATACATATCAAGTCACCCATTTTGTGAGAGCCCATTTCCTAAAGTCCAATCCATATCATTTATATAATTTTTTTTATAAAAAAAACAGAAAAGAAGAAAAAAAAAAAGAAAAAGAAAAAGAATTTTCTCTCTTCCGTCCCGAATCATCTGCTACCTTCTGTTTGATACTTTCACAACCATTCTCGACAATTTGGAAAAAAATTCGATCCCCGTCAGCCCTGTTTCTGGACAGCTGCGCAAGTTGTTCCTCCACTGCCGAGGGTAGCCGGAAATCATCTTATAAGGCTCTTTTGAAATTCCAGTTTAGCACATAGGGTCAAATTATCCACTGGTTTGAGGTAAATACGAAATTAGGGTTTAGCAATTTGGGAATTTTGATCCATTTAATTCCAATAATTGATATGTGTTGTGTTATTAAATGTAGGTATAAGATTTGAGGCGATTAGAGTTGATTAGTGGGGATTTTACTGTTAGAGTTTATTATTCATTGTTTATATATTTAGATGTCTTGGAAAATTTAAATGCAAATTAAACCTATTGAATTTATTGGCTAATTTTACGAAATTTAGATTATTAAAGTTTGGGAATTTAGGAAAATTAATCACTTAAATGTTAATTTAACATTATTTTAAACTAAATAAAATATTTTGAAAAAATTTTAAAATATAAATGATTTATTTTATTCATTTAAATTGAATATTAGAAATTTTAGAAATGAAACTATCTAAATACTTGGAGTTGGAATTTAAGTTTGTAAGTCACAAGTTTTGAAATTTTTAATGCCTAATATATGATTTTGAAATTCTAGGTTAAATTGTTAAATATCGGAAAATAAATAGAAGTTGATGTGAAATGAATTATTTGTCAAAAATTCAGATTCTTTGGAAAATTCTTAGATTATTTTCAGTGATAAATTAAGTGTTCAGTTAAGGTACACATAAAACTACTTTCATTGTGACATCTATAACAACGAGAGATGGCGTTGCGTAGTTTGTAATGAGTTGTGGCGTGCTTTATGTGTTTAAGTGAATGATGTGATTGAATTCACGCATTTTTATTGAGTTAATATGATGAGTTGATAATTTGTCCCTATTTTCATATGTTTTTAAATAAAATAAAGAAATATATTTTATTTTTAAAAGAATATTTGAGATAATCATTGACTAGTCATATTATTTATTGTTGCATAATATTTCAAGCATTGACTCCTTTGATTGCTATTGTTATTGATGTGTTGAGACATTATGTCATTGATGAAGCGAGTGATAGGATTAGCACACTCATGATGAAAGCATGAGGACTTATCAGGTAGCTATCAGACCCTCGAGGCTAAGTGCATTGATGAGTTGACACTTGATGTTGTATTGCTGCGTTTCTGGCATTGGTGACCACTGTTCTATTGTTGATTCGATTCGCCAGGACTCCATTTGGTATCCATTATTTTTTTGCTATCTTACACGCATTATATTACATTGCATTTTACTTTATTTTATTTCATGTCAATTATATTTGTCGTAACATTTAGGCAATGGTGCCTAATATTATGTGTCGCCGAGAATTCTCAGGTATATATATAGTTGTTTGGGTAGATGTCGTTTTGGATTGATAGTTGTGTGATCGACTCTTGTTGGCTCTGCATGTGTTTAATTATGGCCTGTGCGGATGTAGGTTTGTGGATTGATAAAATGATTTTTTTTTGAGTATATAAATGTTTTTTGTGTTGTTTTGAAATTTTTGGAATGTCCAACTTACAGTAGGTCATGTCGAAATTTTTGTAGGAAAAAAAAGAAATTTTTTTAATTTCTTTCCCTGTTTAAGTTATGTAGTCCTGATTGTTTGCTAATCAAATGCTAATCAGAAACACGGGCCCCCACAGTTGGTATAATAGCGTAACTGTGATATGCTCTAATTAGAGTATAGGGCACTTGAGTCTAGACACAAATAAATGATTACATATGTGTTTTACTACTTGCTCTTATTTGAATTATTTTCTATGATTTATTTGAACTTGCCTTAGTTAGAACTAGTAGTTGAATAAAATTTGAACTTGTTTCAAAATTGCTAATAGACTAAGGTTCATCTTTTTTTTTAACAGTTACGTGCTTGTTAAATTATTTTTTGCAAGAGCCAGAAAAAACAAAATGTGAGATGACATGATGAAATTGTCAGGGGTAAAGGTGGTCGTCGTGCAGCACATGTCACTAGAAATGTGGGAGAAGATATGAATCGGGAAGTGGAACAAATGACTCAGAGAGTGGGAGGAATGCAGTTGATAATTTCTCAATTTCAAGAATTACGTCATCTTAAATTCTTTGGCAATTGAAGTGGTGAAAGAGTAGTAGGATGGTTGAAGAATATAAACCATATGTTCAATTTGCTGGAGTATTCAAAAGATCTCAGATTGAAACTGGCTATCTATAAATTGAATGACCGAGCACAACTTTGTTGGGAAGTCACAGAGGAAACACTCAAGGAATCTGACGAAATAATTACTTGAGATGTATTTTGTACTCAGTTTACACAAGAATACACATCACCATCGTATTTGAAACGTCCTCCCTTTTCATTGCTTTAAAAGTACTAAAATTTTTTTTTTAAAACACTCAAATTTCGGTCATATACCTTTACCAACATAAAAATATTTTTGTAAAATATTTTCCCCTTTAAAAATAACACATCATCCAACTAGCATTTTTAAAATCAAGTGAAATAGTCATAAATATGCAATCGTCAATTGTTTTACCAAACCTAAAAAGCAATAAGTTTGAAAAGTGTAGCCCATACTAGACCTCTCAAAAATCTCTCAAAAACATAAGTAAATAGTCTTAAAATCTTTAACGTAAATCATAAATCAAAAACATAAGTGCGGAAAAATAGAAGCGCTGGTCCTCAGGTTGTGTGCGCCTTCAGTCCAGTCCAATCACCCATCAAGACCTCCCTCAACCTCACCTGCATCCATCACACCTAGTGAGTCTAAAGACTCAACACACCATAATCTTTATAACAAATAATACGTATAAAACCACATGCAACAGTGAAAATATTTTTACGTAAAAATAACATTTCATGACATGCAACATCAACTTTAAATTTTTTTTTTCCTCAATATGACATAAAACCTTTCACATGATCATGAACATTTTCCTTTTTCTTTTCCATTTCCTTTGTTGAATTCAGGTCGTTAATTGTGACTTTCCTCAAACCTCAATAGTCGATGGATCCATCTACATGAAACCACAGTATAGGGCGGCGGGGGACACCAGCGACACTCTCACCGGTCAACTGGCCCTGGCCTATCATGATCGAATAGAAATACGATCGTCGGGCTCTCACTGGGACCATAATCCTCACAATATCTCCACATAACATCATTATAGTCACAATTACTTCACTTCCTTCAACGTTTTATATTTTCATCACTTTATAAAAATCATGCATCATATATCATTTTAATTTTTGAAACCAAGCATGCAACATGTCTTTTAAATGTCAACCTTCAATCATAAAAATCAAATGGTCATTTTAAAAATCATTATTTAATCATGAACATTTCATAAAAATTTAAAAATAGTCATAATACCATAAAAACAGCATTTAGGGCACTGCCATGACGTTTACTAATTTCTAGGTGTAAAAAGACCGTTTTACCCTTAGACGTAAAATTCCTCTAATTTGACTTTTTCTTGAATTCATTGACTCTAACATGTCCCAAATAATTATTCCAGACCCCCTCCACCCCTCCCCAACTCTATCTCCCCTCCCCATCAAAAAATTTCATTTATCATTAATTAATTGTTTTGACGGTGTTTTAATCCCGAAAAAATCCCAAAATTTAATATAAAATTCTTAAATTCTAAATTTAGTCTTTTTATATCATTTTAGCCCTTATGGACCATGACTCGACCCCCGTGAGCCGTTTTCCAATTTTTTTTGTTAGTTAAAAACCCAATTTTGACACCTAAACTTCGACCCTGAGCCAACTTTCGATTTTCACGAGTTTCCCCCGAACCATGTTGATCCAAAACTTGACTAACATCCTAAAGTACCCTACTGGACCCTTAAACCACTAAGAACTCATGCCAAAACCCAAAACGTGAGTCCCCTTCCCTTACCCATAAGCTGGCCGAGAGTCCAGCTGTGGATGGACTCTAAGTTTCGGTGCTTGTGGCCCTAGCCGGCGCTCCAGACCCTGAAGGACTCACGCTAGCCCAGCCCTTAAGGACTCACGCTAGCCCAGCCCCTGAGCCCTGGACCGAGCCCTTCCCTCCCAGCAAGCTGCGTACCCCTGTACACAATCTGCTAAGATTCTCGGTAGAGTCCTAGCATGGCTAGGACTCTTTTCCCAGCCCATAACTCGAGTCCTAGCTTGGCTAAGACTCTCCCCCTGACCCATGACTGACCCTATCCGAGCCCTGACCCAAGCCAAGACCAAGCCAACCCCTTATCCATTGAACCCGATCACCCCAAACCCTTGACAGCAACTTACAGTTTTCGCATGGCTTATTTCCTTCGACTTTGTGGTGGTTTAGGCGTGTATGTGTGACTTTAAAACATTGAAAGACCTCTCTTGATCTTACCTTAGGTCATGGCAGCCCCTTAACCAATTAATATACAAGTTTTTGGATTCAAGAATCATGTTTCCTCATGTGTGCATGCAATATTTAGAAAATACTGAAAAATAAATCATGTTCTTCATGCATCCAATAATTAAATCATTAATATGATATGATGGATGAGAAAAGGAGATGTATGGCGTGCCTTTGCGTTATATACGCTCGAATAACAGTTGAAGACGAAGAACGGAGGGACACCTTGGCTAGTTTTCTACTTGAAACTTCGAAAAAACCCTCTTGGAAGCTATGTATGTGTGCCGTGTGTGTGTAGGGTGGTGAGGAGAGAATTTTCAGATTTTGAAATAGGGTGGCCGATTGTTTGTGGTGAGTAGGATAGGGTTTAATATATTTTATACACTAATTAACTACTAACTAGGCTTTGGCCTATTAAGCCAATTAAATTAAGCCCATTAGTCTAAGTAGGTTTTAAATAAAATATTAACAAGGTTTTGGTAAAAATAAATTTGTGAATTTATTAGCCGGATTGCTAAAAAGCTCGTATTTTATTTGAAAACCAATACAGATAAAATTTACGTCCCGGCGTATAAAATCACCTCAAAACCCTATATTTTCAAAAATACTAAAAAGCAACACTCATATTTTAAAGAATTAAAAATGATTATTTAATAAAAACATTTTACGTTTTTCAGCCTTCGGTCCCCGTTCCTCGATCGTCACTTTGAATATTCCTAAAAATACAATTTTATGCATGATGACAGTAAAATCTCATTTAGTATATAAACAAGTATGTCACATAGTTAATTAGCAATTAAAATCAATTACTACTTATTTTTCATTATTTCCTAGATTCGCATGCAGTTGGATTACGTCGTCTTAATTTTGGACCTTACAATTCCCCCCCCCTTAAATAGAATTTCGTCCTCGAAATTAGAACTTACCGAATAGATCAGGATAGCGACCCTTCAAGTCCCTCTCGGTTTCCCAAGTAGCTTCCTCTTCCGAGTGATTTAGCCACTTGACCTTGACCATTGGAATGACTTTGTTTCGCAATCTTCTTTCTTGCCTTGCTAAGATCTGAACAGGTCTTTCTTCATATGTCATATTTGGAGTTAATTGAAGAGGTTCATAATTAAGCACATGTGACGGATTCGACATGTACTTCCGCAACATTGAATTGTGGAACACATTGTGAACTCCTGCAAGCGCTGGTGGCAATGCCACTCTATAAGCTAGTGTACCAATCCTCTCCAAAATCTCAAACGGACCAATAAATCTTGGACTAAACTTGCCTTTCTTGCCAAAGCGCATAACACCCTTCATAGATGCTATTTTCACAAATACATGGTCGCCCACTGCAAACTCCAAGTCCCTTCGTCGTTTGTCTGCATAACTCTTTTTTCGGCTTTGCGCCGTCTTCATTCTATCGCGGATTTTGACTATAAGCTCGGTTGTCTCTTCAATCACGTCTGGGCCAATATCTCTTCTTTCACCAACTTCGTCCCAATGAATAGGAGATCTATATTTCCTTCCGTAAAGTGCCTCAAAAAGAGCCATCCCGATTGATGATTGATAGCTATTATTGTAGGTGAACTCCACTATAGGTAATTTTGGTTCCCATCTGTCTTGGAAATCAATAACACATGCTCGAAGTAGATCTTCCAAAATCTGTATAACTCTTTCTGACTGTCCATCGGTTTGAGGATGAAATGCTGTACTGAATAATAACTTGGTCCACATCGTTGCATGTAGACTTTTCCAGAAAGATGACGTGAACCTCAGATCTCTGCCAGAAACAATGGATACAAGAATCCCATGCAGACGAACTATCTCTCGAATATACAACTCGGCGTACTGAATCATGGTGAAAGTCGTCTTGATAGGTAGAAAATGCGCTGATTTAGTAAGACGATCGACTATCATCCATATAGCATTGAATCCCTTAACTGTCTTTGGCAATCCCACAACAAAGTCCATGGTGACATTTTCCCATTTCCACTCGGGAATAGGGAGTGGCTTCAATTTCCCTGCTGGTCTTTGATGCTCTGCTTTAACTTTTTGGCAAGTCAAACACTCGGATATAAACTTCAGAATGTCTCTCTTCATGCCTGGCCACCAATATAGCAACTGCAAATCTTTGTACATTTTCGTGCTCCCCGGGTGAATGGAATAAGGTGTGTTATGAGCTTCCTTCATAATAAGGCCTCTCAAAGAATCGTCACTAGGAACCCATAACCGATCTCGATAACGAACTATACCATCCATTTCTGAATATAATTTCCGACCCTTGGCTTCATCTCTAGCTCTCCACTTTTGTAACTGTTCATCAGTGGACTGCCCATCACGAATTCTATCTCTCAAGTTCGACTGTACCGATAATGTGGCAAGATTAGGAGCCTACCCCTAGCATACACTGTCAGCTCAAAATGCTGTATCTCGGAGTGCAACGGTCTTTGGAGTGATAGATGAGTGATAACTGCTGCTTTTCTACTCAGTGCGTCTGCCACTACATTAGCTTTTCCCGGATGGTAGCTAATGTCACAATCATAATCTTTTACTAGCTCAAGCCATCTGCGCTGTCTCATATTCAGCTCTTTTGGGTGAAGAAGTATTTCAAACTTTTATGATCGGTGAATATCTTACATTTCTCCCCATAAAGGTAGTGTCTCCAAATTTTCAAAGCAAAAACTACTGCTGCAAGCTCAAGATCATGAGCGGGGTAGTTTTTCTCGTGAATCTTCAACTGTCTCGATGCATATGCTATAACTCGGTCATTTTACATCAGAACTGCGCCCAATCCAAGTTTAGAAACGTCGGTATAAAGAACATAATACCCTTGCCCCGACGGCATAGATAACACTGGTGCTGAAATCAGGGCTTGCTTTAACTTGTCAAAACTGTCTTGACACTCGGATCTCCAAATAAATTTCGCATTCTTCTTAGTCAAGGATGTCAATGGTACTGCAATGGATCGGAATCCCTTGATGAATTTGCGATAATAGCCGACAAGTCCCAAGAAACTGCGAATCTCGGTGACACTCTTCGGTACTGGCCACTCTTTCACTGCCTCGACTTTGCTGGGATCAAATTCAACGCCATTACGAGAAATGATGTGGCCTAAGAATGCCACTCTATCGAGCCAAAACTCGCACTTGCTGAATCTTGCATATAGTTTCCTGTCTTGTAGTACTTGCAGTGCTGTCCTCAAATGACGACTATGCTCCTCTTTGTTCTTCGAATAAATCAATATATCATCAATGAAGACAATAATAAACTGATCCAGATACGGCTGAAATACGCGATTCATGAGATCCATGAAGATCGCTGGTGCATTAGTCAGACCGAATGGCATGACCATAAACTCGTAGTGCCCATATCTATTACGGAATGCTGTCTTGTGCACATCAGACTGTTTCACTTTTAATTGATGGTATCTAGATCGCAGGTCAATCTTAGAAAATATCGATGCTCCTTGCAACTGATCAAATAAATCTTCGATTCTTGGCAGTGGATACTTATTTTTGGTGGTAACCCGATTAAGCTCACGATAATCGATACAAAGATGCATACTACCATCTTTCTTTTTCACAAATAATACCGGAGCGCCCCATGGAGAGTAACTAGGGCGAATGAAACCCTTGTCTAGCAATTCTTGGATTTGATCATTTAGCTCTTTCATTTTGGCGGGTGCTAGACGATAAGGTGCTTTAGATATAGAAACAGTGCACGGCATAAGATCAATAGAAAATTCCACTTCACGATCAGGCGGGATGCCAGAAACGTCCTCGGGAAAGACGCTAGGGAAATCTCTCACAAAATCAACATCTTCTAACTACTGACTGGTAGATGCATGCGTAGTAGTGACACATGCTAGATAAGCTTGGCATCCACGCTTAATAAGCTTCCTCGCACATAGACAAGAGATAACGTGCGGCATTTGCTTGTTTCTCGCCGCCTCAAAGACAAAAGATTTACCACTAAGTGGTCTAATAGATACTGATCGCTGACGAAAATCAATCAAAGCTCCATTCGCTGATAACCAATCCATCCCAAGTATAATATCAAATTCGGGCATAGGAAGGACAATAAGATCTGCCCGGACAACATCTTTGAATAAACGAAGCTCCAGATTCTTGACAATCTTGGACGTGGGCATTTGATCACCGGATGGAATTGAAACTTTGAAACCCAGACCCATATCTTGAGGAATAATATTCAGTCTTTTGATGAAGGTTTCAGATATGAATGAATGTGTAGCTCCCGAGTCTAAAAGTGGATAGGTTGATACGTCTTGAATGATAATCCTCCCCGTGATGAGCGTAGTGTCTGCCTCTTCCTCAGCTTCCTCGGCATTCATAACATAAGCTCGGGCCGTAGTAGCTGCTTTCCTCTTTGGTCAGTCATTGGCTTTGTGTCCATCCTCCTTGCCGTAGAAGCATTTAAATGATCCCCATTCACACTTGCCAAGATGTGGGCGGTTGCACTGTTTGCATAGTTGCCTCTCAGCAGGCTTTGGTGCTCCAGGATTTTGTGGCTTTGGTGGCGCTGGCTTCTTGACTTGACCTTGGGGCTTTTGGGGCCCTTGAGGTCTAGGAGGACCAGTATTCGGCTTCTTGTTGGGTTGATTGTTATTCTGATAGTGCTGCCTCTTTCGCTGAATCTCAAAGTCAATGTCTTTCAAGGACTGCTCAGCCTGATATGCATAAGTAACTGCCATAGCATAATTCTCCAGACGCATCATCATAACTTTATCCCGAATGGTAGGTCGTAGGCCATCCATGAAATGCCTAAGCTTTTCTTCCGCGTCCCCGGCAATAAGGGGTACAAAGTGGCAACCCCTATCAAACTTCTTCACAAAATCAGCAACAGGTATGTCTCCCTGACGGAGAGTCATAAATTCCCTCTTTATCCGGTCTCTGACATCAGCAGTAAAGTATTTTTCATAGAATTTTGTCTTGAACTGTGCCCAAGTGAGTGTAGTAAGGTCAACACCATGCTCGGCTCCTTCCCACCATAAAGAAGTGTCGTCCCTAAGCAGATAAGTAGTACACCTCACCCGGTCAGCATCTCCCATGTCCAGATAGCGAAAATATACCTCGAGTGAACGGATCCAACCCTCAGCAGCAAATGGATCGGTGGTGCCAGAAAATTCCTTCGGCCCTAGCCTCCGGAACTGCTCATAAACATCCTGTTGTGGCCTGGGTGGCTGCTGTAGCTGCATCTGCTGTAACTGCAGCTGTGACTGCTGCTGCTGTAACTGTTGCTCGAAGAGACGAGCCATACCCTCTAATGCACGAGTAGCAGGATCCCCCGGTGGGGGTTGTGGTGCATTTCCTTGAGTATTCCCTCGGCGATTAACACTGTTCTCTTCCTTATTCTCAATAACGGGTGCACGTCTATGAGGAATTATATCTGAATGTTTTCCAAATTCTAACGTAACCAACATGCATTTAAATCTAAGTTCTCTAATCATGTGACATATCCTAACTTAATTAGTATTTTAAGCATGAAAGCAATAATACTCAAAAAGCTAATAAACATGTAGCATAAATATAATATTCATAACGTCATGCAGGTAACATCATACTGAATCACATAAAGCATGTAAAACTTACAACTTTGAGGCTTGACGACTGATCTTCCCGGCGCTGATGGTTGCACAACCCTTTATAGGACCTTTGCTCTGATACCAACTAAAACGTCCTCCCTTTTCATTGCTTTAAAAGTACTAAAATTTTTTTTTTAAAACACTCAAATTTCGGTCATATACCTTTACCAACATAAAAATATTTTTGTAAAATATTTTCCCCTTTAAAAATAACACATCATCCAACTAGCATTTTTAAAATCAAGTGAAATAGTCATAAATATGCAATCGTCGATTGTTTTACCAAACCTAAAAAGGAATAAGTTTGAAAAGTGTAGCCCATACTAGACCTATCAAAAATATCTCAAAAACATAAGTAAATAGTCTTAAAAGCTTTAACGTAAATCATAAATAAAAAACATAAGTGCGGAAAAATAGAAGCGCTGGTCCTCGGGTTGTGTGCGCCTTCAGTCTAGTCCAATCACCCATCAAGACCTCCCTCAACCTCACCTGCATCCATCACACCTATTGAGTCTAAAGACTCAACACACCATAATCTTTATAACAAATAATACATATAAAACCACATGCAACAGTGAAAATACTTTTACGTAAAAATAACATTTCATGACATGCAACATCAACTTTAACTTTCCTTTTTCCTCAACATGACATAAAACCTTTCACATGATCATGAACATTTTCCTTTTTCTTTTCCTTTTCCTTTGTTGAATTCAGATAGTTAATTGTGACTTTCCTCAAACCTCAATAGTCGATGGATCCATCTACATGAAACCACAGTACAGGGCGGCGGGGGACACCAGCGACACTCTCACCGGTCAACTGGGCCCTGGCCTATCATGATCGAATAGAAATACGATCGTCGGGGCTCCCTCTAGGGCATTTTCCCATAAATGGGCCCCCTCTGGGGCCTTCTCCCCTCACGATATTCCTATTCTTACCTCAAACCTCATAACCTCAAATCCTCAATGGTGTCACGGGAAATACGATCGTCGGGCTCCCACTGGGTCCATAACCCTCACGATATCTCCACATAACATCATTATAGTCACAATTACTTCACTTCCTTCAACGTTTTACATTTTCATCACTTTATAAAAATCATGCATCACATATCATTTTAATTTTTGAAACCAAGCATGCAACATGTCTTTTAAATGTCAACCTTCTATCATAAAAATCAAATAGACATTTTAAAAGTCATTATTTAATCATGAACATTTCATAAACATTTATAAATAGTCATAATACCATAAAAACAGCATTTAGGGCACTGCCATGACGTTTACTAATTTCTAGGTGTAAAAAGATCGTTTTACCTCTAGACGTAAAATTCCTCGAATTTGACTTTTTCTTGAATTCATTGACTCTAACATGTCCCAAATAATTATTTAAGCCTAAATTAATTTTTTCATAATTTTATTTAGCTTAAATAATAGACTTTTTCATTTATCATTAATTAATTGTTTTGACGATGTTTTAATCCCGAAAAAATCCCAAACTTTAATATAAAATTCCTAAATTCTAAATTTAGTCTTTTTATATAATTTTAGCCCTTATGGACCACGACTCGACCCCCGTGAGCCGTTTTCCAATTTTTTTTGTTAGTTAAAAACCCGATTTTGACACCTAAACTTCGACCCCGAGCCAACATTCGATTTTCACGAGTTGCCCCCGAACCATGTTGATCCAAAACTTGACTAACAACCTAAAGTACCCTACTGGACCCTTAAACCACTAAGAACTCATGCCAAAACCCAAAACGTGAGCCCCCTTCCCTTACCCATAAGCTGGCCGAGAGTCCAGCTGTGCATGCACTCTAAGTTTCGGCGCTTGTGGCCCTAGCCGGCGCTCCAGACCCTGAAACCCCATCAAGTACACCTACCTAGGACCCTAAGGACTCGGCCTAGCCCAGCTCCTGAGCCCTGGACCGAGTCCTTCCCTCCCAGCAAGCTGCGCACCCCTGCACACAATCTGCCAAGATTCTCGGTAGAGTCCTAGCATGGCTAGGACTCTTTTTCCAGCCCATAACTCGAGTCCTAGCTTGGCTAGGACTCTCTCCCTGACCCATGACTGACCCTAGATGAGCCCTGACCCAAGCCAAGACCAAGCCAACCCCTTATCCATTGAACCCGATCACCCCAAACCCTTGACAGCAACTTACAGTTTTCGCATGGCTTATTTCCTTCGACTTTGTGGTGGTTCAGACGTGTATGTGTGACTTTAAAACAATGAAAAAGCTCTCTTGATCTTACCTTAGGTCATGGCAGCCCCTTAACCAATTAATATACAAGTTTTTGGATTCAAAAATCATGTTTCCTCATGTGTGCATGCAATATTTCGAAAATACTGGAAAAATAAATCATGTTCTTCATGCATCCAATAATTAAAACATTAATATGATATGATGGATGAGAAAAAGGAGATGTATGGCGTGCTTTAGCGTTATATACGCTCGAATAACCGTTGACGACGAAGAACGGAGGGACACCTTGGCCAGCTTTCTACTTGAAACTTCGAAAAAAACCCTCTTGGAAGCTATGTATGTGTGCCGAGTGTGTGTAGGGTGGTGAGGAGAGAATTTTCAGATTTTGAAATAGGGTGGCCGATTGTTTGTGGTGAGTAGGGGAGGGTTTAATATATTTTATACACTAATTAACTACTAACTAGGCTTTGGCCTATTAAGCCATTTAAATTAAGCCCATTAGTCTAATTAGGTTTTAAATAAAATATTAACAAGGTTTTGGTAAAAATAAATTTGTGAATTTATTAGCCGGATTGCTAAAAAGCTCGTATTTTATTTGAAAACCAATACCGATAAAATTTACGTTCCGGCGTATAAAATCACCTCAAAACACATTATTTTCAAAAATACTAAAAAGCAACACTCATATTTTAAAGAATTAAAAACAATTATTTAATAAAAACATTTTACGTTTTTCAGCCTTCGATCCCCGTTCCTCGATCGTCACTTTGAATATTCCTAAAAATACAATTTTATGTATGATGACAGTAAAATCTCATTTAGTATATAAACAAGTATGTCACAGTTAATTAGCAATTAAAATCAATTACTACTTATTTTTCATTATTTCCTAGATTCGCATGCAGTTGGATTACATCGTCTTAATTTTGGACCTTACAGTATTATTCTGCCAAGAAGATGAGTTTAACAAGTTGGTGCAGCGAAATAAATAAATGGCTGAATAGGTTTATCAGTTTAATGCTCTTATGTCATATATATAGCATGTTGCTAAAAATGATAAGTCCAAACTCTCACATTTTCTGCATGGGCTGCAAAGAACTATTCATAATTTGATGATGATTGGATCACCCTATACCTATGTTCAAGAAGTGGAAAAAGCAAAGAAAATGGAGGCAAGTCTTCTTAGGAAAGGACCACAAACAGATCCAGTTTTTGTTTCTATGGAATTAGGGAGTAGCATGTCGCTGCCGCTGGGTTTCCTTATCCTCCAGCCTCTACAGTCATACCAACAATCCAAACAACAAAGATTTAAGGCAAAAAGAACTCATTACTAGTGGGAAGGTATGAAAAAGGAAATTTATGACTGTGTAGATAAATGTTTGGCGTGCCAACATGTTAAGGCTGAGAGAATGAGATCTGTTGGTATGTTACATAGTCTTGAAGTGGCACAGTGGAATTGGAAGCACATTGCTATGATTTTGTGACACACCTACCTCGTTCCAATTATGGATGTGATTCGACTGGGGTGATTGTTGATAGATTTTCTAAATCAACTCATTTTATTCCTCGTGATCACAAT
Organism: Primulina huaijiensis; assembly: GCF_012295235.1. Lineage (NCBI taxonomy): Eukaryota > Viridiplantae > Streptophyta > Magnoliopsida > Lamiales > Gesneriaceae > Primulina > Primulina huaijiensis. Next base: position 16,897,640 of record NC_133323.1, read on the forward strand.
TGTACTTATAAGAAAGTGACAAAAATATACATTGATCATGTAGTGAGATTGCATGATATGCCAGTAACCATAGTATCAGAAAATGATCCCATGTTTGCTTCCAGGTTTTGGGGCATTATGCCATTAGCTCTGGGTTCAAAGTTGGTAATGAGTTCTACATATCACCAACGGACATATGGTCAGTCAGAGAGGATTATTCGGACGTTCGAGGACATGTTGCGAGCAGTCGTGATGGAATTTGTCGGTGGTTTGTAGAAATCATTATCTCTGGTTGAATTCACTTACAATAACAGTTTCCAGTCAACCATCGGAATGACACCTTTTGATGCTTTATTTATGATCTTCGATATGCTTGGAAGATGTAGGAGAATGGCCGATGTCGATTCTAGAATTTATTCAAGAGATGAAAGAAAATGTTGAATTGATCTCGAAAATAATGAAAGCAACCCAGGATCGTCAAGCTTGCTATGCTAATAAAAGACGTACGTAGGCCTTTAAAATTTCAGTTTGTCGATCATGTTTTCTTAAATGTTTCGTGTTACTATGAGATTTCGGCGTAAAGGGAAGCTAGCTCCATGTTATATTGGTTCATATGCGATCGTTGAGAGGATTGGCACTTTGGCTTATCATTTGGACTTGCCGCAGAGTTTTTCTATGATACATGGTGTGTTTCATGTATCAATGTTGCAGAAGTTCGAGCCAGATCATTATCATGTATTGAGGATTGATGAAGTGGAGTGGACAGTTCCCTTAGCTATGTTGAGCATCCTATATAGATTCTTGATCTCAAGAAAAAACAACTTAGAAACAAGATGATTCCACTGGTTATGGTGCAGTGAAGTAGACTTGAAGGAGAAGAAGTTACATGGGAGTTAAAATGACCTTATTTGTTTGAAAATGTAATAAATTACTCCATATACTCTGATTTCCCTATATACTATTAGTGATAAATGTTTTAACTATTTTATAAGTAAATATTGTGTATGCTAGATTTCACGTTTTTGGCTCATAAACTAGGGGGCTTACAAATCACATTTTTTAGGGGATGTGTTGCTTGAAGTTCAAAGTGTCTAAGTGTGTGGATCGGTTTTGGAACAGCCATGTAGGGGCCGATCGGGTTTCATTGTTCTAGGGCTTGGGATGGTTCGATCGAGTGAGGGGTTGAGGCAGTCGTGCGCAGGCATGCTCAAAGCTGTGGTTCAGACGTGAGAGGGTCTGAGTCGGGGTCCTGGGTGGTCGGTGCTAGGCTGGCTCGAAGGGTAAAGGTCTAGCCGTGTCGTGTGGGGCGTGTAGTTGCGTGAGGAGTCGGGTTCAGGAGGTGCTGCGTCCCTGCGTGCATGGCTCGGACTGGAGGGTCCAGTCAGGTGCACGTGGGTCTAGTCGTGGTCCTTAGTGGTCTAGTCAAGGTTTGGTTCGGGTCTAGTCTTGTTTGGATAGGTGTATGCTTGAGTTTTTTGCTTGGGTACGACACTAGGGTTTGGCTGCCTAGGTGCAAAATTTTTTAGCCGTAGTTTAGTCATGTTCGAGGGTCGTAGGTGGTCTGAATTAGGTTGTTTAAGGGCTGGTAAGGGGCGGTTAGGTCATGGGTAAAGTTTGGGAAAATTCGGTTAAGTTTCGGATTAATTCGAATTAAAACCGGGACCATGGTCCAAGTTTTAAAACGAATTGTAGACTTTAATGCACGTGCTTGAGTTTACGTCTAAGAAATGATTATAAGTATTTTTTGAGGTGTTTAAAGGAGTTTGGTTGGCTTCGGGTCGAAATTTTAAGGTCAAGGGGAAAATGGTCAATTTATGGTTTTAAGGGGCAAAATAGTCATTTTGCACCCGGGTTGAGTTAGCAGTCCTGGAAGGGCCCTGATAACAAATTGACATGTTTTAAATGTACATGTAATCATGAAAATGACCTTTTACGGAAATACGAAAATACGTTGCATGCTTAAATTTAAGGAAATTTACGTATATGCATGATTTTTATAAGTGATGAATATGATTATATGTTTTGAAGGATGAAAGTTGGTTGTGACTAATACAAACATGAACACGAATATGTAAGGCCAAGACTCAGTGGATGGGTAATATTATCACTGATGTCCCCGCCGTCGGGTACCGCGATTATACGTAGATGAATCCATCGACTATAGTTTATACGAAAGTCACAACTTATTATCTGAATTCAAATAAGAAAATTGAACATGTATATGATTACATGATGAGATATGTTTAGAATATGTTTACGTTACATTATGTTTATGCTCATGCTTTCAAGATCATGAAGTTTATTTTAATTACAATATTTTTCACTGTTGCATGTTATGTATATGTACTTATTATAATGATTTATGTTAGTTGAGTCTTTAGACTCAATAGATGTGAATGATGCAGATGGGCACGATGAGTATGAGACTGGAGGCGCAGAAGGCTGAGTAGGCGGAGTTGGGGGTGCACACGATGAACCGAGGACCTTGCATTTTTCCGCACTATATGTTTATGGGCCATGGATGAACATTGTTTTTATACATTTTATATCTTTTTATACGTTGATGATACGACATGCTTTGATTATTGCGTTTGAGCTCTTTTCAAACAGTAGTCTAGGAATTTGATTATATTTATGATTTATTTGTAGTTATTTTTATTCAGTGATTGAATAACTTTTAACACGCATGGTGGACTGTTTTCATTTGCATGCATTTGTATGAGCATTTTTAAAATTTGCTTTCAAAAAATATTAGCATTATTTTAGTAATACACGTTTCAGTAACATTATCATTAAGAACATACTTTTGGTTAAAAATCTATGTTTTAATCTGATTAGCATAAGTAAATTATGTGATTATTGATATACCGTAAAATTTCATAAACACACACGCTTAGTTAAAAACTCAAATGATAGAACTATACTGATAGGACATAGGACTGGTAATACTTATAAAGTGGACTGGTCTGTTGAACAACCATATGATCCGACATGCTTAATTGTCGTAATTCTAACAAAAATTGGTTAAAGTACAAACGGTTAAGTAATTTGAATTTCAAGACTATCACTAGCTTGAGTAAGCACAGTTTGGTCACTAGATTACCCAAGATCATTTTCTCAAAGGACAAGGTTAGTTTTGCATGTCAGATTGGAAAGCAAGTCAGATCAACTTTCAAGAACAAATAACTTATAGCCTTAGCTAGATGATGAATTTTTAAGACATGGGTCATCATTCAAAATTCCAAAGATCAAACCAGTGTTTGACTAATAAATATTTTGATCGAAACATCTATAGAATGAGAAAACCCTAAAGGTCAACTGGATAAGAAGTGATGGAGAAACTGAGTCCACCAACAAATTTCTTGCAACTTATTTGGAAAATAATGGAATTAAGAATAAGTTCTCTGCTACAAGATCATCTCAACAAAATGGATTTACCAAAAGAAGAAACATAACACTTATAGAAGCAGCTCGAACCATGCTAAATGAATAATGTATTTCTCAACATTTTTGGGTATAAGTTGTGAACACTACATGTTACATTCAGAATGAATAAATGATCAACAAGAATCACTGAAAAACACCTTATGAGATCCGAAATGACAAATCAACATGAAATCTCATGTTTCTAGGTATTTGTTTGTAAGTGGTTTATTCATAATAAGGGTAAAAATAATTTAACCAATTTTGATATTAAATCAAATGATAATATATGAATAAGATATTCATCTGTTAGCAAAGATAATCGTGTATTCAATAATAGAACTTTAACTATTGAAGAATCAATTCATATTGTCATTGATGAATCTTATGTTATTACACAAAATGCAAAATTAAATGATCTAAGTAGAAGAATGGAATCCACTAATCTTAAGTCTCAATGTGACGATAAGATTCAGATGAAAAGAACATAATACACACCATGTGAGCTAGATATTCGAGCTAATGAAGCTATTGAAATAAACTTGGAAGATCAAGTTGATCAAGGAACATTCCCGTTCAAGTGGTCGTAACTCAACTCAAAAAAATATATTATTATTATTATTATCACCACTTGAATTGACTCAAATATATGATAATAAAAATTTTAAAATTTATTTTCATAGGACTTTCTTTTTGTTAAGAATGAATATCCGACATTGTCTTTCTAAATATATAGTAAAATATTTTTATTTGTAAATTATATTATTCCTTGCTTTCTATTAAATTGATCATAGCATCTAACTATATATATAATATTCTTAGTTGACCTTGATACTATTTAATTAAAACATATATAAAATTTCTATTTATTATTTATAATTATCTTTCCACTACCATAGATCAAAAGAAATGGTTGCTTGCTGGCTACAACCTATCACCTATGAAGTTGGGCACAATAAACAAATGCCAAGATTTGAACAATTTAATTAAAAACATTATAATATTTAGGTTTATAAATTAATAAAGGCAGAAAAAATAAGAAAATTGTTGTGAAAAAGTAAAAATTTACGGTAAAAAGTAAAAATCTCAAACTCTCAAAATTATCACACTACACACTTTATAATATTTTTCTCTCAAATCAATTGTGATTTTCTTCACAAATGAGAGATCTATTTATAGAAAATTTTTACAAATAATCCAAAAATAAATTACTTCATTACCTTCATCATCACACACAAATTTCAATATTCAACACCTACTTTTACCTAATTTTCAACATTCAAATATTCAACATTCAATATTCAAATATTCAATATTAAAATATTGATTTTCAACACTCCCCCTTGTGATGATGATCATAATGATTGTCTTCATTACGTGTTTTTATACTGCCTCGTTAAAAACCTTACTAGAAAAACCCATGGGGATAAAAACCATAGTAAGGGAAAAAGAGTGAAGTAACGTAAACTCCCCCTCATGTTGACACGAACTGTTCTTCACAAATTTCGTAGATTGCGCATTCCAATATTATATATGTGCTTTCTGAATATTGTTGTAGGAAGTGCCTTTGTGAAGAGATCTGATGAGTGTTCACTGGATTGAATGTGACGAACATCAATATATTTATTCTTCTCAAGCTCCTTGGTGATTGCGCAGAACTTAGGAGGAATATGTTTAGTTCTGTCGCCTTTTATGTATCCCTCTATCACTGGAGCAACACATGCAGCATTATCTTCATATAGTATCACAGGCTTCTCGTCGAATGATAATCCGCATGAGATTTGGATCTGTTGGGTCATTGATTTTAACCACACACATTCACGGCTTGTTTCATGTAGTGCAATAATCTCGACATAAATTGATAAAGTTGTTAAAAGTGTTTGTTTCTATTAACGCCAAGAAATTGATGTGCTTCCACGAGTAAATACATATCCAGTTTGAGAACGTGCCTTGTGTGGATCAGATAAGTATCCAGCATCGGCATAACCAATTATACTTGGATTAGCATCTTTTGAATACAAAAGTCCCAAGTCTGTCGTTCCTCGTAGATAACGGAATATATGTTTAATTCCGTTCCAATGTCTCTTTCTTGGATATGTGCTAAATCTTGCCAATAAATTTACGGCGAAAGATATATCAGGCCTTGTACAATTTGTAAGATACATAAGGGCACCGATAGCACTTAAATATGGTACTTCTGGACCAAGAATATCTTCATCATCTTCACATGGACGGAATGGATCCTTTTCTATGTTTAATGATCTAACAATCATTGGAGTACTTAAAGGATTTGATTTATCCATATTAAAGCGTTTAAGGATATTTTCTGTATAATTTTTCTGGTGAACAAATATTCCACATTCTTTTTGTTCAATTTGTAAACCCAGACAATACTTGGTTTTTCCAAATTCCTTCATTTCAAATTCTTCCTTTAAGTATGACACAACTTCATGAATTTCATTATTCGTTCCAATGATGTTTAAATCATCAACATATACAGCAATAATTACGCATCCGGATGTTATTTTCTTAATGAAAACACAAGGGCATATTGAATTATTTACATATCTCTTTTTCATCAAGTGATCACTTAGTCGATTATACTACATTCGGCCCGATTGCTTTAACCCATGTAATGATCTTCGTAATTTCACAGAATAACATTCTCTGGGTTTTGAACTTTGTGCTTCAGGCATCTTAAATCCTTCAGGGATTTTCATATATATATTACTATCAAGTGATCTATATAAGTAAGCTGTAACAACATCCATAAGACGCTTTTCTAAATTTTCAGATACCGCCAAGCTAATCAAATACCGAAACATAATTGCATCCATCATGGAAGAATACGTTTCTTCATAATCAATTCCAGGCCTTTGAGAAAAACCTTGTGTAACAAGTCGAGCTTTATATATTACTATTTCATTTTTCTCATTTCGCTTTCGAATAAAAACCCATTTGTATCCAACAGGCTTTACACCTTCAGGTGTAAGGACTATAGGTCCAAAAACATTACGTTTATTTAGCGAATCCAATTCAACCTGGATGACATCTTTTCATTTTATCCAATCCTGCCGATTTTTACATTCACCAAAAGATTTTGGTTCATGATCTTCATTATCATTTATGATGTCTATTGCCACATTATAAGAAAATATATCATCAATTTCTTCTATATCTTTTCGGTTCAATATTTTTCCAGTATTAATATCATTGATAGAGATTTCATGATTCTCGTTAGTTTTTGGTTCTGACAGAACATTTTCATCACCATGTGTTTCTTCAGGAACAACATTCTCTATTTTGTGATCATTTTGTTTCTCTATGAATTTTCTTTTTTGAGGATTTTTATCCTTGGAACCGACTGGCCTTCCACGCTTCAGACGTTTTACGACATCATTACTTTGTTCAATTTGTTTCTTTGGAATTTCAATTCGAGTAGGAGCATTTACAGCATATATATATGATTTAATTACCCTTTTTGCATCTGTAAATGCATCTGGTATTTGATTTGCTATTCTTTGCAAGTGCACAATTTGCTGTATATCTTTTTCACATTGTTGTGTTCTTGGATCCAGATGTAACAATGATGATACATACCATGTAATTTCTTTTTTGGTATGTTTCTTGTCTCCCCCTAACATTGGGAAGATTTCCTCATTAAAATGACAATCAGCAAAACGTGCTGTGAACACGTCGCATGTCAAAGGTTCAAGATATCGAATGATTGATGGACTATCATAACCGATATAAATTCCAATCTTTTTTTGAGGTCCCATTTTCTTTCGTTGCGGTGGTGCAATAGGCACATACACCATACATCCAAAAATTCTCAGATGAGAAATGTCTGGTTCTTTAACAAATGCAAGCTGCAATGGAGAGTATTTATGATATGCACTTGGTCTGATGCAAATTAATGCAGCGGCATGTAAAATTGCATGTCCCCATATAGAAATAGGAAGCTTGTTTTCATAATAATTGGTGTAACAATCATTTGCAGACGTTTAATTAATGATTCAGCCAATCCATTTTGTGTATGTACATGAGCAACATGATGCTCAACAATGATTCTCATAGACATACAATAATCATTGAAAGTTTGGGAAGTAAATTCACCAGCATTATCAATTCTAATTTTCTTGATTGTATAATCAGGAAATTGATTCCTCAATTTTATTATTTGGGCAAGTAATCTTGCAAATGCAACATTTCGAGTTGACAATAAACATACATGTGACCATCTGCTGGAGGCATCAATCAATACCATAAAGTATCTGAATGGTCCACCATATGGTGGATCAATTGGTCCACAAATATCACCCTGAATACGTTTAAGAAACATTGGTGATTCAATTTGGATTTTTGCTGGTGATGGTCTTATAATAAGTTTTCCAAGAGAACATGCTTTACATTGAAATTTATTATTCTGAAAGATCTCCTGGTCTTTCAGCGGATGACCATGTGTATTTTCTATAATTATTCACATAATTGTTGAACCAGGATGTCCTAATCGATCATGTCAATTGGTTAATATTGAAGAATTATCAACTACCATGTTTGATTCAATGGGACTTATATGTGTATAATGCAATCCAGTAGGGAGCATTGGTAGTTTTTCAATCACATATTTTTTTCCTGATTTATATGTGGTAAGACACATATATTTCTCATTCCCTTCATTCATTGTTTGAGTATCATACCCATGGGAATATATATCATTAAAATTCAACAAATTTCTTTTCGATTGTGGTGAATATAAAGCATCATTGATCAAAAATTTTGTACCATTGGGTAACAAAAATTGTGCTTTACCACATCCTTTAATCAAGTCTACAGGACCTGATATTGTATTCACCGTTGTTTTTGTTGGTTTTAGTTCCAAGAAATATCTTTTATCTTGGAGGATAATGTGCGTTGTACCACTATCAGGTATGGAAACTTCAGCTTGGTTCATAGCATTTTCCATATTTGAACTTAAAAAAAATATGCAATGAAATAAAATTACTGACAATAAAATACAATACAATACATATTTAAAAATATAACACACTATAAAACATTATCATACGAGTACATGGAAAAATAAAATATTTTACATATTTATTCCACCAGAAAATTGATCATTATCTGAGAAATAAATAAGAAAATCTCCAGCATCAAAATGAGTTGAAATACTCAAAGGTTCACTGTGTTCAGTAAAGTTGATCTCTTTTTCTTTCCCCTTTATTGATTCTTTATAAAGTTTACAAAGGTGCTCAGGGGCTCGACAAATACGGGACCAATGTCCTGGAGTACCACATCTGAAACAATAACTTTTAAATCTTTTTGAGTGATTCTCATTAACACTCATATTCTCTTGATGCCTTTTCGGTGGATGGTTTGGTACACTCTTTTGAGATGAGATATAGAAATAACTATCTCAATTATTTTCAAAACCACGGCCGCGTCCACGACCACGACCACATCCACGTCCACGACCACGACCACGACCTCGATTTTGTCCTCGACCAAAATCTTGTCTATAACTTTGATTTTGGTTTCCAGGTTTAAATTCATTTTTGCTTACGACATTTACTTCAGGAAATGCCGTTGAACCAGTGGGTCGTGCCTGATGATTTCTCATTAAAAGCTCATTATTCTTTTCTGCCACAAGGAGACAGGCGATTAGTTCAGAATATCTCACAAATCCACGCACTCTATATTGTTTCTGTAGAGTTATATTTGATGCGTGAAACGTGGAAAATGTTTTTTAAAGCATTTCTGATTCTGTAACCTCATGTCCACAAAATTTTAATTGGGAGATTATTCGATACATCGCCGAATTGTAATCACTTACTTTCTTAAAATCTTGGAATCTCAACATATTCCATTCATCACGAACGGTCGGAAGTATAACTTCCCTTATATGTTCAAATCTTTCTTTTAATCCTTTCCACAGAGCCATGGGCTCTTTTTCGATGAGATATTCACATTTCAAACCTTCATCAAGATGTCGGCGTAAAAATATTATAGCCTTTGCTTTTTCTTGTGATGAAGATATACCATTTTCTTTAATAGTCTCGCTGAGACTCAATGACTCAAGAAGCATTTCTACATCGAGAGTCCATGTCATATAATTTTTCCCCGTAATGTCGGGTGCAACAAATTCGAGTTTTGTCAAGTTTGACATGGTGGTACTAAAAAAATTATGATGCATTTTATTAGTTAGTGAATATTGCAATACAAAGTAATGGATAAACAACAAATACAAGCATTCGTAAAAATAAAGAAAACACACGAGGAGGATATTCTCCGATAAGTACAAGATTCGTGAGTATTATAACCAAAATAATTAAAAATAACTTTGTGAAAGTCATCTTTTTTTTCTTCAAAAATTTGATGAAGAATAATTTTAGAGAAGAAGAGAAAGTTGAAGTGATTGAATGTGTTTGTGAGATCATATTTATAGGGCAAAAACTAGCTGTTTTGTTACCGTTTATGACCGTTGGTGTACAAAAAAAATAAATGTATGTATTTGTATAATTTTATGGTAATAATATGATGTATATAATATTAGTAATGTTTTAAATAATTATGTATATCATATCACAATATTATAATGAGATGTCATAAGATATTTTGTTTAAAAACCTTATAGACTTTTATACTTGTCGTATCCCTTATCGGGAGTGTGGGATGTCGTCTTAACATCCTCCCAGGATTTATAACAAGTTTTTGAAAAATTTATTTTATTATAACATTATATTATATATTAAGTATATACACAATAAATATATAAACAATAAAATAAATATTATTATTTTTGTTACCTTTTTCTTCTGTTCTGGAGCTTGAAAAAATATGGAGGACTTTTAGAGCTTCGTGCTGATAACGTGTTGTGAAAAAATAAAAATTTACGGTAAAAAGTAAAAAGCTCAAACTCTCAAAATTATCACACTACACACTTTATAATATTTTTCTCTCAACTCAATTGTGATTTTCTTCACAAATGAGAGATCTATTTATAGAAAATCTTTACAAATAATCCTAAAATAAATTACATCATTACCTTCATCATCACACACAAATTTCAATATTCAACACTTAATTTTACCTAATTTTCAATATTCAAATATTCAACATTCAATATTCAAATATTCAATATTCAAATATTGATTTTCAATAAAAATAATATTTTTTGGGTGGAAAAACGTAGCTTTAATTTATTAGGCTTGGTTATTGATACTGGTCAAACTTTGCGACTGACCATTTTTAAATGGCGTCGACTTTATATTTTTTAAAAACTGTAGACTTTTACTCCCATATGTTAGAAATAAATGTTTCGAAGTTTCCAGAACTATCAGTTCAGCTGAAATCACTCAACTGAAGTAAATCGAACTGAACAAAGTTAACTAAATCTGTAAAGATAAATTGAACTATCAGTTGGAACTAATCAGTCATATAGTTGGTTCAATTGATCACTCAAGAAGTCGAACTGCTGATCAGTTTGACACGTCATCAGTTAGCTCAACTGTCAACCGAAAAATTATATGCAGCAGACTGCAACTAACAGTAGGAGTGCCGCAGAGCATACTGAAACATTGTACTATTGTCAGAAGAATGTTGACACATTCAGAAAGGACAAATCAACGGATAAGTATTAATTAATGCATTCAATGTTATCGTTGGAAGCAAAACCTATAAATAGTTGAGAAGTCTAGAGAGAAGGAAGTTGTTGATTTCCAAATTCAAGAACATTTGAAAGATTAAGTTATACACGATCAGTTGCGATATTCATACAGAAAAGATCACACTTCATAGATATATTCATAGTATTCATGATATTATTCTAGCTAAAATACTAGCACATTAATTTATTGTATTCGATCTTTTGAGATCAGGTATGCTACGAAAGAAAATCAGTTTTGTAATGATAAATTGTAAATAACTAAGAATTTCAGTTTGACAGTGCTTAAGTCCAAACTGAAGTGCGTTATTACAGCTTCTGTAATCAATCAAAGTCTTTTAGTGAAAACTTATCCTTGTGATAGAAGATGTGACGTAGGAGCAATTGAAGTCTCTAAACATCCATAAAAATTTTTGTGTTCAGTATTTTATTTATTCTTTAAATATTCAATCTATCAGTTAGTTTATTTCCGCATTATCAGTTAACTGACTGATATCGACAACAAGATTATTGAATTCAGTTTATCTCTAAACTGAGTCATTATTTCGAAAGAGAGCCAAAAATCATTAAGTGTTTACTCAACCCCTATTTTAAACACTTTGGCCCATCAAATCGATCCTAACATCATCTCATTATCATTACATTAAAATTAGAATATATATTCAGTTTGGTTTCGTATGTTTTTATAAATAATAATAAGTTAAATTTAGTAAAAGATTTACTAGTACTTAAATTTCGTTTATGTATTTTTTAAATATAAAATCTTTTTAAAAAAATTTCACCAAAAATTCAATTAATTCGGTTACAATCCGGAATAACAGACTTTAATTCGGTTTGTTTTTTTTGGTATTTTTATGGAAAATTATAGCAGGTTTCGGTATAATTTTTTTAAAAAAACTTTAAAAATATCAAAATTTTAGTTAAAAAAGATAATAAGATTTGAATATTAAATATCGATTTTTATTTAGAAAATATAATTAACCTTGCACAAAAATATTTAGAAAGGACAAAATAATAGCATTAAAAAAAATAATCATAGTAACAAAACTTAAATTCAAAAGTTCTTGGTAAAATAAGAAACTCAGATCGGTTCATTAGTAAACTTTTTTTTAAAAAAAAAACCATCTTATAGTGTTGCTGGATTACTCTCGCTCGCTTCTATTTTAAACAATTAAAAATATTATTCAATAATATAATATTAAAAAAATCAAACAGGATTTTAAATTATTAGTGTGGGTCCAGATAAAAACAGATTATCTAATTGTTGATGATAGATAATTTGATTATGAAAATATTTATATCTTTATTAAAATTCATAAAATTTATTTGTTGTGAAAATAAGTCTTATTTTTAAGAAAATTGATACTCCATAAGAGCCCGAGTCATAGATGACCCAGGATATTCGATGGATACCCAGCTCAGGGTAAGTATGAAGGAAGAGTTTATCAAAATTCGGGCAGATGTGTGCCCGGTAAGCTTTCTCCCCGGGTAATCATGAGCCCGGGCTCTCATTCAAGTGCCCGGTCAATGACTCACTACCCGGATTGTTTCGATAACAGTGCCGCACTCAAGTTGGTAGGTAGGAGAGATCTTATATTGATTAGTGTTCTTGACAAAATCTTACTGTGACTTAATGAAAAAGGTAGATCGGTATGACAGGAGGTCAACATCAAATACTATAAATAGTAGGTGTTAAGGTTATTGCGCATAAACGTACAGGAAATAAATAATAACAAAAATCAGAATAACAGAATTCGGTGTTGTGTTTGGTGTTGGCAACACGGCACACAACACGGCAGCGGAAATTATTTATTAACACACAAATATAACTTTAATAAATGAACACTCAGGTTTAAATCATGCACAAGTACAAATACTTGTGCGATACCTCATGACAAAAATTCACTAGAAAAATATGTAAATCGTTTACACCAAAAACAATACTAGTGAGAAAACAAAACCAGATTCCTCGACACTCCAAGGAATTACAAATATGCATCAAAATAGACTAATACTATAACTAGATGCACAAAATAAAAAAACCGAAGAACACCCTTCGAACAAACACTCTGCGTCAGTGTTGTTCTTGGATGTTGGCAACTCTGATCCTCAACATGGTCACGTCTTTGATGCAGTCCTTCAAGCTCCTTATGTAAACCTTCAGTCCTGAATTTTCTCCAGCAAAACTCCAATAGCCGTCGATGTATATTCTCTCGGCCTCCTCAATCTCTTTCAATGATTGATCCCCTTTTTTATATTAGGTGCATCTTTGACCTAGATCTTCAAGGATCCTTCCCACCTATGTATAAAGAAACTAGAGTTTAATAAGAAACAAACTCTAATTTAAAACAAATACCTTATATCTTATAGATAAATTTCCCACTCAATTAAATACTATATCTAGGAAAACAAATATATTAATTTTGTCTAGGAGTACAAAATCGAAATAAAATCTAAATAGATTTTCGGAATAAAATATTCCTTTCAATCTCCCCTTTTTTGCATTTCTGGACAAAACTTCCAAAATTGATGAAAACAGCGTGAAGCTTCGTTACTCCCCCTGAATTTGACAAGTTAGTTTAGTGGTATTTAGTGGTGTTGTGGTTAGTGTTGTCAGCACTTACGCTCAACACAAACCAAAAACAAAGTTCATCAAATATGAAGTAGGAACAAAGAACAAGGCAAAGAGAGAAACAAAACAAAAACAAAAAAAAACATAAGCCTAATCAGCTCGATCATCAGTGTCCTCCTCATCATCACTGTTTTCTCCACTATCGGCAGTTGAAGGACCAGCCACATCTTGTCCCATATTTGGTGGCACATCATCTCCTTCTTTTTGGCCAGAATGCACGCCTACCTCGAGGAGTAGTCGATAATCCGCAATCAGATTTTCATAATATGCAATTGTGGCATTGGATTGGGTTATCTGTGTGTGTGCATGGGCGATGGTATCACGAGCCTGTTGAATCTGTTGAAGACCGAAAGCAATTTGCGCATGGACCTCAGGGATCATCAATACAATATAGTCTTCAGAGGCAGAGGCTGATGAAGTGGCGGTGTTGCCAACACCAGGGTCAACACCGGGAGTAACACCAGTAGTCGGAGGAACAGGTGAGGGAGCCGAGTGGACAGAGCGAGGTCTAGTACCTGTTGCAGACCAAGGAAGATCAACAACCCTGTTCCCTTTAAGATATGCCGAAGCAATTTTCAATGGTTCCCCTATGTCAATCAATTGATCCTCAGCATCAGTTACAAATCCCTGGGATTCCAAAATACCAAAAATCAAGGAGGGAAACGGGAGTTTCGTCGACTTTAGACCTCCTTCTGCAAATTGTAGGACATTGGTGAAGACCAGTTGTCCAAAATTGAAGTTGCGTCTTGTTCCGATGGTAAAAAGAGCAACTGCCTGTGGCCTAGTAACCACAGTGGTGTTGGACGAGGGGGTCCAATTCCGAATAGCAGTTTTGTGGAGAACCGAGTAAAATGAGGTCAGATTTGCCGCAGCCAGTCGCTTGGGGAGACTAGGAAATTCAGAAATTATGCCCCCCGTGAGTTCAAAGGTAATATCATCAATGTGCGGGAGAGCATCCTCAGTTACAGGAGTGGGAGTGTTGTAAAACTCATTTATGGTAGAGGGAGAGAAATCATAAGTGGTATCTCGGACAAACACCCTCCCATACTTTGCAGACCTCCTGTCTCCAACACTAGAGACCAAATTGCAGTAGAACTCGAGAACTGGTCTTCGTGCATAGGGCATTACAGAGTTGACAGTGGAACTTAGTCTACGGGATTGAAGAAAAGCAGTCACATTGTATTTCCCATAGGCTTCGAAATCAATGTTGCGTTCCTCAATAAATTCCCTGTGAGCGTATAGATACCATTGAGCCACGGCCTTTTCAGTGTAGAATTTGGAGGAGAAAGAGTAAGCAAGATTGTAGTCATCCAAATCAGTGTTGGCACCACCTGGTTCAACACCAGGCTCAACACTTTCAGTATTTCCCTCAGCCCTAACTGCTTGATCAGATTCTTCCTCAGATTCTGCGGCTTCAGTCTCGGATTCTGATAGACTCTGCTCGAGAGTTTCTGGTTGAATATCGACGCCTTTATCCATAGATTCTTGTTGCCTCTTTGATTCACGCAAGCTGTTAAGGAAATCAGCTAGAGATTGTTCTTCATCATACGAGAAGCTTACCTCTGGAGGATTGTCAGTGGATTGTGCAGGTGGAGCAGCAGAAGTAGAGGTGGAAGCAGATGACTTCTTCGAAATAGTGGGCCGCTTTCTAGCAACTAACTCAAAGTTTTCATCATTGGAGTCATCTCCTGATGAAAAGTCTGGATCAAGAGTAAAATACGTGGCCATCCGCGGCTTTTTCGGTTGGTCGAAATTAGGGCTGTACCCTGCTTGCCGCTTTGATCTCCGTTGATAAGTCGGAGGTTGTGGAGGAAAGGCCCACCGAAAAGCTTCGGTATCTGGAGGATTGTCAGTATCCCAAGGATTTTCCGGTTCTCCAGGAGCTATAGTTTCCAATGGGACAGGCTCTGGAGCAACGACCACCATCTGCAATGGATTTTCAGGACAGATCTCGGAAGGTGGTGTTGTTGGTGGTGTTGTCATCGGAGGGGGAACACCATGAACAGCCTCCATTTCACTTCGAATGTCATGTGGGTTGAATTGATTATCAGTCATGTTACAAGGTAGATACGCAAATCACGAATAAATTGGTGAGTGAGGGAAAAGCAAGATTGCGTGGATTAAGAAATTTAGCGAAGGTTAGCAAAAGTAAATTTCAACAAATTTAAGTGATAAGGGTAAATATAAGCCTACATCCTAACGGTAATATTTACACCCAAAACGACGCGAAGTAAAACGGTAAAATGATTTCTGAATAGCCGTTTCTACTCCAACGGTAACTTTTTATAATTTTTCAGCGACTAAATTACACTTTTACTCCATAATTAAACGGTAACTTAGGTTTGAAAGAGTGATTAAACATTTTCAAAGATGATCCAAATCAAACCCACATCGATTACACTCCATAAACACGAGAAGTCACTTTTCTTCAAGAAAAAGAGAAGAAGAAACTCAACTGTTGTACGATAGATATGAATAATCTGCTGGGCTTGATGAAATCACAAAACAAATATGCATGTCCTAAGGATGCCTTAATTTAGATGAAGAATCAAAGTGTCAGGCAGTTATGTATGTGATAGTGTGTTGGTACTTAGTGTTGACAACACGAAGGTGCAACACCACTAACTTGTGCAACAGTCCTTCAAAAAATTTAGACATGGTAGCTCCTACTCTAGAAGAACGGTCTTCAATGGACTCCTCTAGGTAGCTTTTTCCATTCCTATGTTGATTTTAGAAGTGGTAGCTCGCACTCTAGAAGAACGGGCTTCAATGGACTCTTCTAGGTAGTTTTTTCCATTTTCTTCTAAACTTTCATATATGCCTTTTGTTCCTCTTTTCTGTTTTTCATCTGATAAGTGATCATAAGGAATTCAACTCACTCCATTCTTATTGGATATATCCAAGAGATTCTTGATATCTCACAACAGTTTTGAGACTGAGTATAGAAAACTCACATATAAAGATAGAAGGTTTTTATACAGTTAGGGTGCACACTTAAGAGATTTGTCAACACAGAGTACACAAACACAGTAAAAGAATGATTTATGATTATGCAGAATGTCTAATATCCTAACAATGGCAATGCACAAACTGGTGTTGTCACTGGTGTTGTCAACGCCCATGACAACACAAGAAACTACAATTAATGTACGCACATGCTGAGAGACTTCCGAAGGTTGGAGTATCTCTCAAAGTCCAAAGGTTTTGTGAAAATATCTGCCAGCTGATTTTCAGTTCTAACAAATTCCAGTTGGATTATTCCTTTTTCAACCAAGTCTCGAATAAAATGATGTCTTATATCTATGTGTTTTGTTCGAGAGTGTTGAACAGGGTTCTTCGCAATGTCTATAGCACTCGAATTATCGCAATATACAATCATTGTATCACTATGAAATCCATAGTCCTCAATCATTTGATTCATCCATACTAGTTGAGAGCAGCCACGTATTCAGATTCAGCAGTGGATAAGGATATGCAATTTTGTTTCTTACTGGACCATGATACAAGGTTGTTTCCTAAATAAAAACACCCTCCCGATGTGCTTTTCCTATCATCTAGATCACCCGCCCAATCAGAGTCAGAGAATCCTACCAAGTTTGTGTTCGTTTCCTGTGTATACCATAAACCTAATTCTAGAGTACCTGCTATATATCTATGTATACGTTTCACAGCTTTTAGGTGTAATAATTTCGGATTAGCTTGGTACCTAGCACATAAACACACACTGAACATGATATCGGGGCGAGTAGCAGTTAACTATAAAAGGCTGCCAATAATGGTGCGATACATGGTGTTGTCAACACCTTCACCAACACTATCGGTGGACAGTTTCTCACTAGATCCCATAGGAGTTTTCATGTGCTTTGAACTGTCAGTAGAGAACTTCTTAATCAAATTTCTGGCATACTTGGATTGACTCAAAAATATACCATCATGCAATTGTTTAACTTGCAATCCAAGAAAAAAATTTAATTCTCCAACCATACTCATTTCGAATTGTGATGACATGCTTTCAACAAAATTGTCAACAAGATTACGTGAAGAACCACCGAATATAATGTCATCTACGTACACTTGACATATCAGAATATCATGTCTCAACTTTTGAATGAAAAGGGTTTTATCGACCTCACCTTGCTTGAAGCCTAAGTTTATCAAGTATTCGGATAACCTGTCATACCAAGCACGTGGAGCCTATTTCAGTCCATAGAGTGCCTTCTTCAGTTTGTAGACATGGTCCAAGTGGTGAGGATCTTCAAATCCTTTGGGTTGACTCACATAAGCTTCCTCATTCAGAATTCCATTCAAAAAGGCACTTTTTACATTCATTTGAAACAATTTAATACGCATGTGACAGACAACAGCAAGTAAAAGTCTGACAGACTCAATTCTAGCTACAGGAGCGAATGTTTCATCAAAATCTACCCCCTCAACCTGTGTATACCCTTGAGCTACCAGTCTGGCCTTATTACGAATAATGTTACCGGATTCATCAGTTTTATTTTTAAAGATCCATTTTGTTCCAATAACATTTACATTTAAAGGTAGAGGCACTAAATCCCATACTTCATCGCGTATAAATTGTTCAAGTTCATCATGCATTGCATTAACCCAGAATTCATCTTTTAATGCTTCAGAAATGTTCTTGGGTTCAATTTGAGACATGAAACAAGAGTGACTTACCTTTGAGAATGAGGAAGTCATGCATACTAGCCCAATCATTTTTCGGTAATCAACCTTCTCCTTTTTCCTAGTTTTCACATCTTCATGTACTTCACCAATGATTTGTGATGATGGATGGTTCTTCTGGATTTCGGTGGGAATATCTTTCCTGCTGTTGATTATCTCATCATCACCATCAACTTCATTTTCCATGACTTCAGTTCTGTTAGGGAGCGGTGTTGTACCTGGTGTTGTTACACTGGTTCCAACACCAGGCTCAACACCAGTACTGATTACTGGCTCTCCTATTTCCAGTAATCCTTCGGTGTCGTCATCCTTTGATTTTCCTGTTAGATCTGCAAGATCATCAAAAACAACATTAATAGATTCGATGGTTGTTCTTGTTCTTAAGTTAAATACACGATAAGCCCGACTATTCATTGAGTATCCGAGAAATAAGCACTTATCACTTTTGGAGTCGAATTTAGCAAGACGTTCTCGATCATTTAGAACGTGGCATACACATCCGAAAACATGGAAGTATTTGAGATTTGGTTTCTTTCCCATGATGATTTCATAGGAGGTCATGGTGGAACCACTCCTTAGAAACACACGATTTGAAATGTGACAGGCTGTGTTTAAGGCTTCGGCACAAAACTTTTTTGACACATTCTTTGAGCTTAACATAACGCGCGCATTTCTTGGAGAGTTCGATTCTTCCTTTCGGCT
Source organism: Primulina huaijiensis (assembly GCF_012295235.1). Taxonomy (NCBI): domain Eukaryota; kingdom Viridiplantae; phylum Streptophyta; class Magnoliopsida; order Lamiales; family Gesneriaceae; genus Primulina; species Primulina huaijiensis. The sequence goes on from NC_133323.1 coordinate 16,916,731, forward strand.
ATGCCGTTTTGTTGAGGAGTCTTAGGAGCAGAGAATTCATGAAAGATTCCTTTCTTTTCACAAAGAGAAGTAAAAAAAGAATTTTCAAATTCTTTACCATGATCAGTTCGTATTTTAACTACTCTTACATCATGCAAATTCGTTATTCTAGCATGCAATTTTTTGAAGACATCAAAAGTATCTGATTTTTCCCTTATAAATCTTACCCAAGTGAAACGAGAAAAATCATCAACACAAACAAGAGAGTATTTCTTCCCACCCAAGCTTTCAACCTCCATTGGACTCATTAGATCCATGTGCAAGAGTTCAAGACACCGTGTTGTCCCAAAGTGTTGCAACACCTGGTGCGCAACACGGGTTTGCTTACCTTTCTGACACGGACCACAGACATACGCAGTGCCTGAACTTAAGTTGGGCATACCTCTTACTGCATCATACTTACTCAAATTCTTCAAGGTCTTGAAACTCGCATGTCCCAATCTTTGATGCCACAAATCCAATTCACTCACCTTGGCACTACAGCACTCATTACTTTCTCCTACCAGATAGCAATTATCAGCAGACCGAATACCTGACATTACACAAACATTGGCGTCATTAAGAACTTCAAAGTTATTTTTGTTGAACTTAACATGTAAATCATCGTCAAAAAGTTGACTTATGCTTATTAAGTTCGAATTAAGTCCTTCAACATGCAGAACATTGTGAAGTTCAGGAAGGCCATCAACGTTCAGTGTTCCTTTGCCTACAATTCTTCCTTTGGCACCACCACCATAGGTTACACGCACACTTTTTACTTCGATATAATCAGTGAGGTGTTCTTTAGATCCGGTCATGTGGCGCGAGCACCCACTGTCAAAGTACCATGCACCTGCAATGTTAGTTTTTAAAGAATTATAAATGACATTGCATCGAATCACAGTTTAGGGTACCCATATTTTCCTTGTGGAAGGTTTCTTGACTGCAGTGTTGTGCTTGGTGTTGTGCAACACCCCGTGCAACACTCGATTTGAATGCCAATTCAGGTAGTCATCTCTGAGTTTGTAGCAGAAAGGTTTAATGTGCCCAGCCTTGTGACAGTAGTGACAGATGAAGTGACGCTTTCTCTGCTTGGGTTGAGCGGTTAGCACTGTCTTCTTGACTTGAGAATTCTTTGATGAAGGGAGACCTTTTGAGGGTGAACTGACTGAACTTACTGTTTTCCGCTTCTGTTCAGTGGTGGACTTTGAGTTTGGAACGTTTTTCATGGGTGGATTTTGACTTGAGGGAACAGTGGATTCTGCTACACCCTTCACAAATACTGTAGTCTTTGAGTCAGTATTGGATGACTCACCGTGTTCATATATACTTTTAACATATCCAAGACCAGTTCTTCCATCCTTTCCCATAGTTAGCATTTCATCAAGTTTAGATGAGCTTGAATTGAATTTAGTAAGAGTCTTTGTTGCCTTCTCAAGATCATCTTTGACTTTACACAGTTCAAGATCCTTCTTACTCAACAGAACTTCAAGGCGAGACAAACTGTTTTTTAGATCAGTGTTTTCTTTTGAGAGTATTGTATTTGTCTCATTCCTTTTGAGCCAATCATGATATAGTTCTTCTTACATCATCTGAACAATCTCAACAGTGAGTTCTTCTTGGTCAGATTCCTGGATTTCTTCAGCATTTGTGTTTTCCAATGATTTGGCATTTAGGCACAATGATTTTGGCACAGTGTTGCGGCTGGGAATGGCAACACCAGTGGCAACACCAAGAGGATTGATCTGCAGTTTACATATGTCTTTCTGAACAGCAGATAGTGAAGTGCAATCATCTCCTTCCTTCAAGTCACATTCTTCATCAGTATCATCGTCACTTAAGGAGACTGCCATGTTTTTATTTTTGCGAAGTCGATTTGCACACTCATTTGCATAATGTCCAAATCCAGAGCATTCTCGACATTGGACTGGATCAAGTTTTGTCGCTTCAGGTCGTCCTGATAGATTGGTTCTTGATCTGGGATTTACTTGAGTCGGTGCAGTTGTTTTATTTCTTTCAAAAGGGGTAAACTGTGGTCTTGATGTTGGCACAGTTTTCTTTTTGTCTCTCATTATTTTCAGATAGTCACCAAACTTCTTTGTGATCAAGGAGATGGATTCCTCACCAAGATCAGAATCCTTCGCCTCTTGAATTAGTCTATTCACCGAATCATCAGTCGACTGAAGAGCAACAGCCTTCCCAGTATTTCTTCTTTGTAAGTCTAGGTTCATCTCAAATGTTCTGAGAGAGCTAATCAGGTCTTCCAGATTAAGTGTAGAGGTGTCCTTGGATTCATCAATGGCACAGATTTTGATATTAAAACGTTCAGGAAGGGATCTCATAACTTTGCTCACCAATCTTTCATTTGACATAGGATCACCGAGACTAAAGGCCTCGTTTGCAATATCACGTAGTCTTCGATCATATTCTACAATAGTCTCGTTTTCCTCCATCCTTAAGCTTTCAAATTTAGAGGTTAACATCCTAAGTTTGGTTCTGCGAACACTTTCAGACCTTTCGCAGTGCTTTTGAAGAATGTCCCAAGCTTCTTTGGCAGAAATGCAGTTGGTGATGAGACTAAACATATTGACATCAACAGAAGTGAATATAGCATTGAGCGCCTTTGAGTTAAAGTTCGAGGTTTGAACTTCATCATTGGTCCAAGTACTTTCTGGTTTACTTCTGCTATCACCATCATCATCAACTGTCCTCGGTGGGGACCAACCGTCTAAGACACTTTGTCAAGCCCTTTCTTCAATGGATTTGATGTACATCCTCATCTTGACTTTCCAAAGGGCATAGTTTGAACCATCCAAGACTGGTGGTCTGAATGCTGTGCTTGATGCGAGTGGATCCATCAGGTTATTGGTATATTTTCCTCCCCTGTACGAACAGCAGAATAACAGAATCAATCACTTAGTGTATCAAGTGTTGGCTCTGATACCACTTGTTAAGGTTATTGCGCATAAACGTACAGGAAATAAATAATAACAAAAATCAGAATAACAGAATTCGGTGTTGTGTTTGGTGTTGGCAACACGGCACACAACACGGCAGCGGAAATTAATTATTAACACACAAATATAACTTTAATAAATGAACACTCAGGTTTAAATCATGCACAAGTACAAATACTTGTGCGATACCTCATGGCAAAAATTCACTAGAAAAATATGTAAATCGTTTACACCAAAAACAATACTAGTGAGAAAACAAAACCAGATTCCTCGACACTCCAAGGAATTAAAAAATGCATCAAAATAGACTAATACTATAACTAGATGCATAAAATAAAAACGTATTGTTCAAACACGAAACCGAAGAACACCCTTCGAACAAACACTCTGCGTCAGTGTTGTTCTTGGATGTTGGCAACTCTGATCCTCAACATGGTCACGTCTTTGATGCAGTCCTTCAAGCTCCTTATGTAAACCATCAGTCCTGAATTTTCTCCAGCAAAACTCCAATAGCCGTCGACGTATATTCTCTCGGCCTCCTCACTCTCTTTCAATGATTGATCCCCTTTTTTATATTAGGTGCATCTTTGACCTAGATCTTCAAGGATCCTTCCCACCTATGTATAAGGAAACTAGAGTTTAATAGGAAACAAACTCTAATTTAAAACAAATACCTTATATCTTATAGATAAATTTCCCACTCAATTAAATACTATATCTAGGAAAACAAATATATTAATTTTGTCTAGGAGTGCAAAATCGAAATAAAATCTAAATAGATTTCCGGAATAAAATATTCCTTTCAGTAGGTATACACTAAAAACGAGGTAACCCCTCTATAAATAGCAAACTCATTGTGCATTAAAGGGATTCAGATATATATCTACACCAGTAGCATTTATTTATCTCCAAGCTACATTGGTTATCATCTTCATCTGCTGACTTAACCATCGGAGTGGTCACGTCGGACACATTTCCGACGCCCATCACGAGTTCATCTTTCTGTTTGCAGGTTATGTTTGAAGCCATATCCTTTGCTCAGTATCCTTAAAAACAAATCATCATCCGGTGGATTGCTCCGACCCAGCTCACCCGATTCACTCGGATATCATAAAAAATGAATACAAAATAATATTGAATCAAGATGTTTAAATATCTTTATGATTTTATTCACTACATCCCGAATCGCTATTATCAAAAATTTATATATCCTGAGTTTTTCTCTATATGAAGATTAGTGAATATACTATATTATTATTATTATTATCATCATCGATTAAATCAGAATTTTTTTATATACTCTGAGTATTCTCTATGAAGATTAGTGCATATATCTATACTATATATATTATTATTATTGTTATTATTAACTTTTGTGTAATGATGAAAATCTTAAAATACCAATCATATCCGCCCAAAATTATGAAAGTACTATATTTTGATATTTTAGAGAATATTATAAAATTATATTATATTAAATTTGTGTAATCCCTTATCACAATCATATTATGTTTAAAAAAATTAAAACTACTAAATATTTTCTTTAATCTTCATGTTAAGATAAAATTTGGACTTAAGTAAACTAATTTAACTAAATTAGATAAATGTAGACAACTCAACTGAACAGAGAGAACTTGACAACTAAATTGACAGAACTATGGAATGAGATTTGCTAAACTGAAATGATCTGGATCAAGAAGATATTTGACAAGTCACAACAGAGATCTACTGATATGATGGTACTCAACAGTTCAAGACATATTAAGATGAATCAGACAAGTCTAGAAACATTCTCTGAAAGTAACATTCAGTTATCTCTTTGAAATTATTTTTGAATTTAATCAGCAAGGAAGCATTTTCTCTCAGTGACATGTAAAAGTATATGATGGTTACATTATTTAACTAGTGTTCAAAAGAATTTAATTGGCTAGTACTACTTTTGGGGGGGAAAAAAAACAAATGCCAAGTGATATTCTCTATATAATTGTCTACATCTAATACAATTGTGAGTATTGTCCATATTTATAAATGTTGGGTAACACCTATATAAATAATGGTGCATCTTTACGCACACAAAAGCACAAGACCAAATTCTGACATTTGCTCTCTCCACACGAAGAAAGATCAAAGTAGAGCTTAAAAATGTTCTCCCGAATGCCATGTTTAGAGAGATGTGCTCTTCTCTTTCACTAGGGAATATGGCGTGCTTATGTATGTATTAAAATCTCGATCGATGTAATATATAGTTATTATGTTCTCGATTTCCTCTGATTTTGTTGATTCCACTCAAAATTCTGATAAGTTCTGTTTGATGAATTTGATTTTGTAATACACTATTATGATTTGAGTTTGTAACGTCCGAAAAACCAACCTACATAAACCACATGCATGAAAATTATTTTAATTGCTTAATTGTTTTATTTAATTGACTTTAAATGCTAGCATGAATTTTATTATATGATTAAATGATTATATGACATGATTACATGAAATTTGATGATTTTACCCGAATATTCGATAATAGACAGCGGAAAGGAGACCGGGGGCGACCAAGACAAGAATATGTATTTTTATTTAAACAATGACAAGGCTTCCAAATATGATTAAAAATAATTTAATTTTTCTAAAAATGTTGGAGTTCGACTTATTTTACGAGTCTAGCACGATTTTTCTCGGGAAGCCAGTTTTGGGCAAACAAGGAGTTTTAAAAGATCAAAAATATTATTTTTGAGAAACTAATTTTATAAACTTTTATGTTTTAATTAAATAATTGTTATTGGACCCAATTTAATTATTTAAAGTAGACCCAATTGTTAGAGTAGGTGCCCGGCAAGCCAACTTGTGGCTCGAGCTTTATTAACTCTAATGTAAAGAAATCTTTATTTTAATAATATTTTACGATTTTATTTGATTATGGCATTATACTTTATCTGTATACCCATGCAAGCTGCATAGATAAAGTCCTTGAATATACAATAGGTACCATGAGGTCTGCGCCACAACGTAAGATCATGAAACTCATTAGGAAGTGTACCGCATATTCTAAATAGGTTCCTAGTCGATTCAGCCGCCTAAAACAAAGATAAAGGTCGCTCGAGCTTGAGACTAGCATTTGTGGTGTAAACACCATGTTTCATTGGCAAGGGCATGGAGATGTCCATTCACACAGAAGAGTGATCATATGATGATGCAATGAACAACCCTCCCTCGGACTATCCAAGTGGTTCTCACTTATCGAGTGGAATAGTCCGCAGTTATGGTTGTATGTCATTAATCCTTTGACCCAGGACAATGTAGGGGCTATACGTACTAGCATGCACTTTGATCCGTTTACTGACTCCATCGAGGGTCATCAGGTGGCGAGGTTGTGTGTAGTTTCGAAATACGTAGGAGCAAATGTATTGTAGTCAGGGATTCACCGTTTGCCTACGGGTGAAGATATCCTATGTGATCTGATGAGTTAATAGTGCAAGGAGTCTCTGGCCAGAGCAAGAAATGTGCTTTAGGGAAAGGTGTTTTCCTAGTTGCACATACCATGCCACTATTAGTACTCAAAGATAAATCACATCGTTATCGAATTCATATGCAACTCTCGATATACCAATGGTTGCAGATTTGATCGGGATATATATGTTGAAGGGACCGTAATGTACGCTAACCATGACTAAAAGTTCTTGCAGGCACTATCAGTGATACCTAGGGGATCATGGGACGATGCTACTAGACGCTCTTACCATGATCCGATGGGTGCAATTAGAAATGAGTTCTGACATTCTTGATCAAGGATTTGATGAAAAGAATGGGGTTAACTAGGGTAAACCCGAATAAGAATAAATGTTATTGTGAATCACATGGAGATGTGAACCCACGACTAGCTGTATCCCTTAACCATTGAGGGTCACACAAGTATCGGGTTCTGTGTTCTCGTTGAGATAGTCAAATTTCAAAGAGTGGGAATTTGGCGATTATAGTTTGATGGAGATCAAACAGGAAGCTTATACAGGCGTTTATGAGCCGATTCCATAGGATGGAAGAAATGGAAGTTGGCATGATTGCTAAATAAGGAAGGAGAGTGAAACTGTCTGTTTTGTGAAGGAGTTCACTAAAACTGGTAGGTAATAAATTTGGTGAATGAAAATTTTGATCTTCGAAATTTTTGCTTTTCATTATATGAAAAAGATTTGTATCCTTGGTACATCGGTGCTCTCGGATCGTCGATCGGGTTATAATGAGTTCGGAATCATTTATTTAATGAATTTGAAATTTACTAATTAAATGTTGATACTAGTAGTGGTGACTACTAATTAACATGTATAAATTCCCATAAATATTCTAGAGGAGTCTAGAATTAAATTAACTAAGGAATTAGTTTATAAATTAAATAATGGTTATTTAATTTAATACACAGATTCTTGTATATATTTTATATGGTGATATAAAATATGTGTCTATGATATTATTATATCATGTATTATTAAAGGTTAATAAATACATTATATATTAATTATATGGGAGTTTAAATATAATGAAATTATTAGAGTTCTTGTGAGAGAAGAACTCCTAATTAGATTAAGAATCTCATTCTATATATATACCATTAGGACTCATAATACCTACCTAGTTTTTGCACACAAAAACAACTCAAAAATTTCTCTCCATCCTCCTTGAAAGTCACGGCAACCCCATCAAATTGTTGGAGGAATTTTGGCCATAAAAGAAAATTGGATTTGCTTACTTGTAGATTAATAATCAATAATTAATTGTTAATAATTGGTTAATAATCAATTAGCACAAGATACATGATTTAGAATCATGAAGTCTCGGCCACCTTGAAGAAAATTGAAAGGAATTTTTCGGCCACTTGTTTCTTCCGTCGTCGTGTCCTTCCGACGTTGCACCGACTCCGGATTTTAGAAATTTGAAGGCTACAATCTCAACGCACAAATCGCTTGCGATTTCTAGTGCAATCCAAGTGAGGAACAAATTTTTCGATCGTGGACCTAATTAGGCGATTAAAGTTGAAGAGCCGTTCGTAGGGATTTATAAGAAGGGTTATCTCCGCGTAAAAACCAGAATAGTTTGGAGTACATCGTAATAAACGCAAAGGTATAATTCTTAGAACACCCTATGAATGTTTCTAAATACACGACATCCAAGAACAAAAATTTTAAACTTACGCTGAATCTTGAGTGCGAGAACACGATGTCCCAACACAAATTACCCTTAAGCTTGTAAGCCCAAAACCAAAGCTCATTAGCATGTTGTTTAAATCTATAAATAAGTTACATAGGCTTTCAAAACACCACAATTTCATAACCTATCATCAAAAATTCACCCTCACATACACCTTCAATTTTCGAAAATAAGGAGGAAAGAAAAGGCTTGTGTTCTTCGTCGTCCGGTCATCCAACGTCGCACCCTAGCCAACTATTGTCTATTTGAGTGTTATAAACGCAAAAGCACGTTTTCTAAACCCTTTTAAACATCATACAAATCATAATATGTGTGTGTTAATCGATTATGCATGAAAAATAGTGGTGTTCGATTATTTTACGGTATGATACGTATTTTAAAAGTTTCGACGATTTTTACGTTTATATGAAGAACGTTATGAACCCAACGAACACACTGTCAATACATGATTAAATATGAATGAAACATGAACAAAACATGATAAAATAATAGAGAAAACAATATGGAACTGTGGGAAACAAAAGGATGGGAACCGTGGATTTTAATTGGTTGCACAAGACTTTTGTGGTTCGATGGATTGCATGGGGACTCACGGCTTGGCTAGGGCTTGGGTTAGGGCCTGGGTTGGACGTGGGTCAGGGTCAGGGTCAGGAAGAGTCCTAGAATGGCTAGGACTCCTTGGTCGCAGTTGTGGAGGAGTCCCATGGAGCATGGACTCCTCACGCGAGCTGTGGGTTTGGCAGCAGCCAAGAGGGCTTGCGGCTAGGGCAGAGAGGCTCACGGTGGGTCCTTTAGGGTCTAAGGAAGGTGGTCCAGGGTTGGGGCAGGGTCTTGAGTAGCTTGGGTCGCTACTGGCTTGAGAAAACATGGATGAAGCAACTCGTGCACCTTGGAGAGCAAGCATGCACGGCTGCTGTCTCCTGATTCAGGGGGTTGGCTAGAGGGGTTCTAGGGTCTGGGCTGGGCTTGGTTGGGTCTAGGCATGGTCCAGGGTCAGGTGGGCTCAGTGGTGGCTCGAGTGGAAGAGTCCTAGTGTCCATAGGAGTCTTGGGCGAGAAGGGTATCATAATCATAGGTTTGTGTCCGGTTCCAAGAGAGTTTGAGCGAGCTAGGGCTAGGTTCTATGGGATGGGCTTGATCAGTAGGGTTCTTAGATTGGCTCGGGTTTGGCTCGAGGTGGCTCGGGCGTGACTCGAGTAAATTGGGAGATGGCTCGGTGTGTTCGAGTATGAGTCAATTTCGAGGTTTAAAGGAATAAAAATTGGATCCATGTGTCCACGGGTGTGGTTCATGGCTCACAAGGGTAGTTTAGGTAATAAAAATCTTATGTTTAAAATTTGAGATCAAAATATGGAGTTTTGAATTTATCCGAGATTTAATCGCCTCTCAAATAATTAATTGAAACGCTTAGTTTTAAGCTTAATAAAATTATGAAAAAATTAGATTTAAACTTAAATAATTATTTGGGATAAGCTCATGTTATTAAAAGCAAGAAAAAGATAAAATCGAGAATTTTTATGTCTAGGAGAAAAACGATAATTTTACACTTGGAAAAATACGTAAAAGCTTGGCAGCGTCCCGAAGGATCATAATGCATGTTAAATGATGTTTTATGATTTAAAATGATGATTTTATTGTTAAATGATATTTTATGATTAATGGTAAAAGTTGTGCAATTTTCACTGTCTAAAATGTTATTTTTGGAAAGTTATGATGATTTATGATTTTAGAAGAAAAAGAAAAATATTTTTAGAGATGTGAATTGACTGTGACAAATTATATATGATTTTGTGGAGATGACGTGAGGGCCAAGGTCCTAGAGGAAGCCCATATTTAGGCCAAGGCCCAGAGGGACCCCGTTTACGGGCCAAGGCCCCAAACGGACCCTATCTATGGGAAAAGGCCCCAGAAAGATCCCAACGATCGTATTTCCATGGTAGGGCCTAGTGCTCACCCCCATGGATCATGTGGAGCTGAAGACTGATCAGTCGATCGGAGGATAAAAACTAGTCACTTTCAAGGATCAAACTTCACCAAAATGATATATGATTAAAAGCTTTATGATTAAAATGATTTTGTGATATATGATTTACTTATGCTCTAAAGCTATTTTTAAAATGATTTATTTATACTCAAAAGTTATTTTAAATTATTTTACGATTTATGATTTAATTATGTTTAAATGATTTTAAATGGTTTATTTATGTTTAAAAACTATTTTAAATACAAATATGATTTTTAATGTATGTGATTGTATATGTAGTATTTGCTATCCATGTTTAGAACGTGTTGAGTCTTTTGACTCACTAGGTTTGTATGATGCATGATTTGATGATTCATGGGAGGCGCTGACGATTGAGTGGATTGAGTGCAGCAGTACACACCTGAGGGCCGTTTATTTTCGCACTAGCTAGATAGATTAATGGTTTAAAGAATATGTTAATGTTTTTATTAGAGATATTTTTATGCTTCATTTTATTGTTAGTGGATCTTTTTAAAGGTCGATATAAGATTTTGGTTAGTTGATGATTTATGATTTATTTTATGCACTCGAGATTTCATATGTTAAATTATTATGAATGATGATTATGTTAAGTTATTTTATTTAGTTAGTATTTTCGAGTTTATGATTTATGATTAGAAAAAAGAAAGTCGAGGTCGTTTCAGAGTTGGATATGGAACGAAGATTGTAAATTCTGTCTGGCTCCCATCAGTGATTATAAAATTGTGTTCTAGCCTCACCTCTTAAAAGACTAACATATGGGAGAAAATTTGACCATGGATAACGAGATGAATAACAATGTTTTGTTTGAACAGATTTGTTCTGATAAGCTCTGTTCCACATTTCGATTTTGATTCTGTTAATGTTCTGATACGATAAGTCGATATACTAAGTTTTGAAAATCTGTTTAGGACATGTATTTTAAAAATCTGTTTAGGATATGTATTTTAAATCTATCTTTATATATATTTGTAGTAATCGATCATCCCCCACTTGCAGAGAGCAGTACAACGGAAGGTTGTATGCTGCGTTTGGGAAGGATGAATCGCTCCCGAAAAGGAATTTATTGATTCTCTCCCAATTGGTTGGACCGTAGGTGCGATGATTTTCTCCACTTGCTGAGTGTTTTACAAAACGCTCACCCCCTTACATCTCTCCCAGATAAGACCGAGGAACAACTAAATGATGAAGAGCAAGAAACGTTCTGGGGCTGGTTATACCATCAAAAGATTGATGATCAAGACTTTATTTATTCTTAGTATTATTTTCTATTGCATTTCGCTTACGCAAACTATTGATCTAATTTCTTTTATTCCATTGTCATTGTAAAAGACAATATTTATTTATGAAAAAGACTGGTTTTGGCTACGAGGTTTATAGTTGTATAACAATACCAGATGTCATTTACGCCTTGGCCCCTGGTGCGTGATAGACAGTTTGTTAAAATTCCTGGATAGAAAGAATGGTAGAGTAGTCCATGTGCCACAAACCGGTGCGCAAGAGCGGCCGAGTACATCAAATATGATTCTGATAATGAAGAGGTTGAAGAGCTTAGTATTACAAGGTTGGCAAAATGGAATTTTCTGAAGTGGTCGATTACCTGTAACATAAAGCAAATGACAGCTTGTTGGGATCGTGGAAGAGTTTAAGGGGGGGGGGGGTGAATGAACTATTTCAAATTTTTTCTTTTAAAAATCAACCGTTTTGAGGTAGTTGAAAATTCTTTTCAAACTTGTTAGAAATGTGAACCACTGTAAAGTGCGGAAAACGGTTCAAGATTTCTAATGATAGCTTAAGACCGTTGGAGAACTTACCAGCAAAATGTAGTATGAAAAGTAAGTGCTTGCAAGAAGTAAAGACACAGGGTTTTTTTATGGATGTTCGGAGATGAAAACTCCTACGTCACCCATTCTTCATCTTCAAGAAGGATTCCACTAAAAGACTTTGGCTTTACAAAAACTATGTGCAATAGCCCACTCCAATCAGGACCTATCGCACTGTCTATTTTGGAAATTTTAGTGATCACTTTAATATTCTGGATTTTAAGAACACTCAGTTCACCAGACACCACAACTTAATCAAATAAACAAAAGGTTACTGATGTAAATAAACAATTTGATTTTGATAGCACGAAGATGATCCTTGGATGATCAGGTGTCTTTTCTTTTTAGTGCGTGCTGATGAGCGATGGAGTATGTAATCTTTTGAGTGCGCTCTGAATCTTTAAGGTATGCAAGCTTGTGATGATTTCACTGCTGTGAATTTGATAATGTATCGCATTATGTCGCTTGCATACTTCCTTCTCTGTTAATATAGGCGATCCTTCCAACGATCGGAAGAAATGAGTAATGTTGAGTTGTAACAGAGGCACTACAAGAAAAACGCCCAACAACAACGCATATACAACAACGGTTTTTGTGAAAAACCGTTGTCGTATAGTCTTTAACGACGGTTTTAGTGAAAACCGTTGTCGTAGGTAAGTTTTGACAACGGTTTTACAAAACCGTTGTCTTTTACCCCTAAAAGACAACGGTTTTGTAAAACCGTTGTCTTTTTGGAGGTCAACGACAACGGTTTTCTAAAAACCGTTGTCTTTTAGCGTTTTTTTAAGGCAAAAGACAACGGTTTTATGAACCGTTGTCTTTTGCCGTGTTTTTTTTATCAATCGACAACGGTATTCAAAAACCGTTGTCGATTGGCGTATTTTTCAGACAAACTACAACAGTTTTAAAAAACTGTTGTTGAATTTAGCGACGGTTTTAATTTAACCGTCGCTACTTTAGCGACGGTTATAATAAGACCGGCGCATGTTTAAGTTTAGCGACGGTTGTTTTTACACCGTCGCTAAATTAGCGACGGTTTTAGTAACCACGTCGCTAAATGTAGCGACGGGTTTAAACAAACCCGTCGCTAATTTTAAATTAGCGACCGTTCAGAAAAAACTGTCGCTAAAATGACCGACAGTTTTCAAATTTGCGACAGTTAAATGAAATAACCGTCGCTATTGGCGACGGTTTAGCCAAAAACCGTCGCCAATTCTCTATAAATAGCCACATTCTCGGTCCATTTTCACAACATCACTTTACAACACTTACACGATTTTAGTTTCGATTTTGAGTAAATTTTTTCGCTTTAAATTTAAATTTTTCTGTGTTAGTTATTACAACACTTACACGATTTTAGTTTCGATTTTGAGTAAATTTTTTCGCTTTAAATTTTAAATTTTTCTGTGTTAGTTAAAATTATGAATATTGTTAGCATAGTCAGATGAATATTGTTAGCATAGTCAAATTATAAGCATTTTTTTTAGATTTATTAAAAGTAATTTTTTTTTATTTTAATGAAAATAATAGCGACGGACATCATTAAGAAACTGTCGCTAAATTTAGCGACGGACTTGATGGTAATCTGTTGCTAAATTTAGCGACCGTTTATAAACCGTCGCTAATTGGCTACGAATTGTTTAAAGTCCGTCGCTAATATTAGCGACAGATAATAAAAAAACCGTCGCTAATGCATTAGCGACGGTTTATTAACACCGTCGCTAATTGAGCTACAACAACGGATAAAAACCGTTGTCGTTGAACGGACTTTCAACAACACCCTCAGTTACAACAGTTTTTAAAGGCCTACGACAACGGATTTTGTCGTTTAGCGTTTTTCTTGTAGTGAGGGATGCTGTGTCACTATAAGCTGCAACCGCATTAAATATTCTTCAGATATGCATTAAATGTTCTCTTTGTTGTCATGGCCTTGAGTCCCGTTCTTTGAAGAGTTGCATCTAAGTTACCGTTTATGGCAACTGCTTTTATCCTCAAACTCTTGTAAGATATAAATGATCTTTCTTTTCTGGGATAGTAATATAAATGCAGATCATTCTTGGGAGTGATGTAGGAACTAGTTAACTTTGAAGAAGTGAAAACCATTGAATGTCCTGAACCGGTCAGAGAATATCTTTAATTAAGTTAAGCAATAAATAGCCCTTTTTCATGACATCTTCAAATCAGCCGGTTTAGGATGTTCATCAAAGTTCGAGCTTCTTTTACTTCAAACGGTTGAATTATCAGCTGTATGTAATTCAAGCAGTCATGCTTCTTTAGTATTACCCAGTTGATCCTTTGTTTTAGTGGTTAAACTCTTTTTGCTTTAGCCAGTTGAGAAGCAGTTCGGTTGCTAAGCTGGGCGATTGAGTTGATACATGTTACACAGAAAATAGTTGTTTCCTCAAACAGTGAAGTGCTGTCTTGATTTTGTCGATCACCAAAACTCTTGAGTAATAATAATTTCTTAACAGAGCTTGAATTAATACAATGAGTTATTGTTTGTTATCACCAAAACTAAATATTCACTACTAAAAAAACGGCAAACGACAACGGATAGCCATTTAAAAACTGTTGTAACTGAGGGTGTTGTTGAAAGTCCGTTGAACGACAACGGTTTTTATCCGTTGTGGTAGATCAAATTTGCGACGGTTTTTAAAACGTCGCAAATAAAAATAGCGACGGGTATAAGTAAAACTGTCGCTAATTTTGAATTAGCGACGGTTACATAAATTATTGCTAGTTCAAATCAGCGACGGTTTTGTAAACCGTCGCTAATTTAAAAATTACCGACGGCCAGCAATCACGACCGTCGCTAATTATAGCGACGGTCATCTGTCAAAATTTCCGTCGTTAATTTGTTTCGAAAAATAAAAAAAAATAATTTTAATAATTTAATAAATCTAAAAGAAACTAATAATCCAAACTAAAATCGTGTAAAACAAAAAAATTTTAAGTGTTGTGAAATAGTAAAATCGTGTAAAAGAGAAAAATTTTAAGTGTTATGAAGTGGTTAGAAAAATTTTACGTGTTGTGTGAAAGTGATAAATTTGTGTAAGAGAGAAAAATTTTAAATGTTGTGTGAAGTGATAAAATTGTGTTAGAGAGAAAAATTTTTAAGTGTTGTGTGAAGTGATAAAATGGTGTAAGAGAGAAAAATTTTAAGTGTTATGAAGTGGTGAGAAAAATTTTAAGTGTTGTGTGAAGTGATAAAATGGTGTAAAAGAGAAAAACTTTAAGTGTTGTAAAGGAAAATGGAACGAAAATGGAGATATTTATAGACAGTTTGCGACGGGTTTTGGTAAAACCGTCGCTATTGGCGACAGTAAATAATAAACCGTCGCATATTTTTATGTAACAACGGTTTGGATTTAAACTGTCGCTAAAATTAGCGACGGTTTCAAAACAATGTCGTTAATTTTAGCGACGGGTTTGTCAAGACCGTCGCTAAAATTAAAGATGCGACGGGTTATTTCAAAAACCGTCGCTATTATTTCAAAACCGTCGCGAATTTAAAATTAGCGACGGTTTTTGAAATAACCGTCGCTAAATATTGCAACGTTTTCCAAAACTGTTTTTGTTTGTCAAAAAACCACGCTAATCGACAACGGTTTGAAGAAACCGTTGTCAATTGTCCAAAAAAACACGCTAATCGACAACAGTTCATTGATCCGTTGTCGTTGAGCCAAAAAAAACGCTCAAAGACAACGATTCTATAAAACGGTTGTCATTGATCCCAAAAACCGTTGTCTTTGACCCCGAAAAGACAACGATTTTTAAAAACTGTTGTCTTTGACCCACCAATGACAACGGTTTTTAAAAACCATTGTCTTTGCCCCCAAAAGACAACGATTTTCGATAAAACCGTTGTTAAAAAACATACGACAACAGTTTTTGTGAAAAACCGTTGTCGTATGTGCGTTGTTGTATGCAGAATTTCTTGTAGTGATTATAATATTTTGGGTTCGTTTGCTTTTATAAATAATAATAAGTTAAATTGAGTAAAGCGATTTATTAGTAGACTTAATTTTTTTGTATATTTATTTTTTTAATATAAAATTTGTTTTAAAAAATTTTCACTAAAAATTCGATTAATTCTGTTACAATCCGGAAATAACCGACTTTAATGCGGTTTGGTTTATTTGGTTTTTTTATGGAAAATTATAGCATGCAGGTTTAGCCGTTTAGGTATAATTTTAAAAAAATTGAAAATATTAAAAATTTATGTAAAAAAATATAATAAAGATTTGAATATTAAAATATCGATTTTATTTATAAAAAAAACTCTATTTAACCTTCACAGAAGTCTATGTTATTTTTTAAGCATAGTCGACGCCTTTTAAAAATGGTGGTTGCCAAGTTTGACTAGTATCAATATTCAATTTTAATAAATTAAAACTGCGTTTTACCAAAAAAAGACATTATATTTTCTTGCCTATATAAATTAAACCTTCGAAATATTAGAATTTTTTAATTAAGTTGGTCAAATCTTGGCATCTATTTTATGAACGATGTTACATGTAAATCAATATTTGCACAATACAAAATATTCAATATCAAAATTCAAATTTTCAAAATCTCAACATGAACACAAAATCTCGTGATATAATTGTTGTAAATATCGATTTAGCGATGTATTGGTGCTATCTTTAATATTATTTTTATTTTATTTTATTTTATTGTGCCCAACCATTTAGGTGAGTAGTTGAAGCCCGCAAGCAACCCCTACTTTTGATCTTGGGTGTTGGAAATATTATTATAAATAATGAATAAAAAATTTATATTTGCATTAGATTCTAAAGAAAGACAGAAAAATCAAAGCCAAAAATGGCAGAAGGAGCTCCAATGAATGGTGGTAAAGGCATATATAGTTATGCAAACAATTCTCATATTCAGGTTCAATCTTCTACATTAATTATTTCTTGCAAATAGTTAAGAATTCTATATGCATGTTCATTGTTGGAAAGTTAAATATCTAATTTTTTAAAATTAATTTCTTGAGCATTGAGATAGCTATTTATCATCTGTGAGGATAGAAGACAAAAGGGTCGAGATAAGATTAGAAGAATATACATATATATGATGCAGGAGAGAATTATATTTTTGCATGTTTTTTTTTGAAAAAATTGGATTGATAACACTTTGCTTCACATGAGTTTCTGCCACTATATCATCAGTATTTGATAATCTTGATTTATTTAATATTCGGCAGAGAGAGGGCTTCAATGCAGCAAAGAACCTAATCATGGATATACTAATTCAAAATCTTGATGTGAAATCATTAGTATCGTCAACGATATCAAAGACATTCACCATTGCAGACTTGGGTTGTTCGATTGGTCCGAACACTTTCTTAGCCATGGAAAACATAATTGACGGCGTTGAACACAAGTACCGCGTTGAGGGTCTCGATCCCAAGAACCTCGAATTTCAAGTTTTCTTCAATGACCAAGTTGCTAATGACTTTAATACTCTTTTCGCGTCTCTTCCTGTTGATAGACGCTATTATGTAGCAGGGGTACCAGGATCATTTTACGGCCGATTATTCCCTAGAAAATCCATTTGCTTGGCATATTCCTCTTCTTCAATCCACTGGCTTTCTAAGGTGCCGAAAGAATTGGTTGATAAAAACTCTCCGGCATGGAATAAAGGTAAAATTCACTATACAGGCGCGACAAATGAAGTTGTGGGAGCTTATGCAGCACAATTTGATGAGGATATGGATGTCTTTCTAAATGCAAGAGGGGAAGAGATTGTGAAAGGGGGGATGATTGTCATAATCATGCCTGGTGTGCCTGATGGGGGGACTGTTACGCATGATGTTGGCATAGCTTTTAGTTTTCTTGAATCCATCCTCATTGATATGGTTAAAGAGGTAACTTGGAATATGATTTATTTTATCTTTTTAATATTTTATATTAACTAATGTGTATGCAGTCAATCTAAAAGGATATGTTATTTGAACATGCACTGCCTGAGAACCAACTTCTTTTACAAAAGAAAAGTTAGTTGGCCAGATATATATGTATGAATACGTTGTAACAAGACAAACTTATTATCACAAATGTTACATGTTCCATATATGGATTTGCATTAATTGCAATTAATTCCATCATTTTCAACACAGGGACTCATAAATCAAGATGAAGTGGACTCATTCAACATCCCTCATGTATATCCTTCGGTTAAACAAATGTCGAGAATTGTGGAGAAAAATGGGTGTTTTAGCATAGTAAATATGAAGCTAAGGAATGCTCGAATAGACCCTAAAGCACCTATAGACCCTGAGTTTGCAGTGATGCACTTTAGAGCACTTGCAGAAGGAACTTTTACAAATCACTTCGGTGGCGATACAGTTGAAGAAATCTTTCGAAGGGCCATTCAGCTAAAATCAAAACTTGGTCACATGTTGGATTCCTCAGGAATTGAGGCTGGTTCGCAATTATTTGCAGTTCTTATGCGAAAATGACTAGTATTCAATGCAGTTAATGCTTTCACATGTTTGGAAGACAACTCTTGATGATTTAATAAATGATGCAACACCAGCTGCTGCCGGAGATTTCAAATAAAACACAATGAGTTATACATATTCTATTTTTGCACAACTATGTCATTATTATTCGGAAGTTGGATATTATCTAGTATCATTAATTAGATTGTGTTTGTTGTCAGTTAGACCCAGTGTCGTAAGCATTATTAAGATGTGATTGTTTAGTAATTATTTGTTTGCTTTCATTTATATATTTGATATTGACTATTAGTTAGACAAATTTTACTGTTTTCCTTGGAGAACAAATCCATACATTCAATGTGGATAATATTTATCCGGCTGCACTCTTAAAGTTTATTGACCAAAATACCCCTGTTTGTAAAATAAAAAATTGCAAGTGGCCTACGGACATGCCATTGTCCTTCTTTCTTATGAAGAATCGATGGCTGCGCAGTAACTTAAAAATGGAAAGTGGTGAGCCAAAAATCCTCATTTCTATGTCCGATCTGTAGAAATTTGAAGATTATTCGAAGGTAAAACTCGAGAAAATACAGCTTTGAAGTTATGTGTGATTATTGATTTTGTATCTCATGCATAACGTATTTCAGAGTAGATAAACCTGAGGAAAACTATCGAGTGATGAACAATTTGTGTTTCACGTTCTCGTATTTTGGTACAAATGTGTTGAACATATCCTAATAGTGTTCTGTTGTCGTTTTTTTTTAGTTCTTGTAATGTAATTTTTTTACTTTTTATTTTTTTGCGTAAATCCTGTACAAAAATTTATCATTTGACATTTTAGGAGACATTCGTTGTGAATTTGTGTTGGGCTGTTGTCCAACAAAAAATCTTGTTTTGTAACTTGTAGAATTTTTTTCTAATGCTTCATAAACTGATATACAAGAGTTACAACTTTATTAACCATGCTTGTGAGATTTGTTTTTTTATGTATTGGCTCGTTCTAATTTTGGGCTGCATTTGGTAAGAAAGTGTGCAAAATAAACGAGAAATTACTCACAATAACTTTTTCTCCCACGTAGATCTTGATTTCTTCCACTGATTCAAACGACGTTTGTAGATATAATTTTTTAGATCATCTGTAAAAAAAAATAAACGAGAACACCATGTTCATGCTTACCGGTGGATCTTCGGTTCATATCTTTCACGGATCTGACCTCGCCTTACGATCTTGAAGGAAGAACAATGTGGAGAGGGTTTTCATTTCTCGTCAGATTTTTTGGGAAACAGACAGTAGCTTAGGAGAGAAGTGAACAGTTATGGCAAATAAATTAAAATATAACATTTAAGGGTATTTTGGTCATTAATAAGTTTGTCATGATTTTATCACTCTTCTTAAATTTGCACCACACATGATATTATATACAACCCAAATTAGATATCTTAGCCTATCAAACATTTATCAATCAAATTATTAATCATTCAACTATCACGTCCTACAAAACAAAAGAACCCTTAAAGTAAAAGAGGAGAGGGTCACATCCCCAATTTTCGTTTTTATATTTTTTTTTCATGTTGGATTTTATTTTAAAATGGTAATGCCGGGTAAAAATAAAAATGGACTAAATCAAGGGGTAAAAAGATCATACTAGATTTCAGAAAATAGTAATATACTTAAAAATATTTTAATGTTTATTATAATGTGTGTGGCTTGAAATTATTTGGACCCAATTGATTTGGTGCAAATACACAAAAAGGAAGTGTCTGATAATTAATTGGCAAAACCCATTAAATATTCTGATAACTAGTGCACCAATGCACGCGTTGCGTGCTTCAATAATATTTTTTATAATTCATTTGGTTTATATTTAAATGAGGATCAAAATATAATTATAAGAAATAGTGAGGGACTACACTGCAATTTTGACATATAAATTAAAAAATAAATAGAAAAATAAAGAAATAAAAAAATGGCCCCAGTAAGAATTGAACCTAAAACTTAATACATAAGAAACAAAAATTCTATTCGTTGAACTACATGTAACTCGCTTTAAAATTTTAACATTTTATTAATATGTATAATTATTAAAACAGACCACGACACCAAAAGTTAGTTACTCTAAGTGTCTCAAACTTAATAATATAGTATAGATTTGAATTAATAATAGCGGACAATCAGTTTTTAGGGCGATATCGTGGCCTAGGATCGTGGAAGAATTGGAGAAACTCCCCAAAACTGAACAAAGTGGGAATCGGCAGAAAAAGAAAAAAAACAACTCAATCACAGAACACTTGCAAAATTTCAGCTTTAATGTTCATGCATTTTTTTATTTTTATGTTTATTTTCTAGTTTTTTACGTCCTTAATTTCCATTTTAAATTTCTGCTAAGTTTATTGTCATTTTATATTTTGTGAATTCTGACTGATTTATGAATACAAAATTATGTTAATAATTTATTGTCATTGACCATTTTGGATTTTTATTTTAACGTCATATTTTTATTAGAAGATCATAACAAATAGTCAAGTTTAATATCCATTTCATTTGAATCCATGGAAGTTAAATTTTTATCATTTTCACATAAATCAGTTTGTAGCACCTGGTATGCCCGCAAAATAAAAATTTGTGCAAAGAAAATTGGCACGCCCGATGGGATCTGAAATATGCCGCCAGAGACGATGAGATTTTGAGAAAAGAATGGAGAATTTTGGCAGAAGAGATAAAAAGATTCAACAGAGATATGCACATGTTTCAAACATTAGGGCATGGAAAAATAAAACAAGGGAAATAGAGGATGCCTCAAAGATTATGGTTAGTGGCATTCTAGCCTTTGCGAAAGCAGTGGTGAGGAAGACGATGAGTAGATCTGTAAATGCCAGTCACGAGGAGGTGGAACAACGATCAGGAAGTTCTAAGGCATATGACATTTGTCGTCTAATCTCAAAACTCTCTGATCATAATGAAAGGTACCCACCACCTCATAGAAGCGAAAAAGTTATTGGACAAAGAAATATATCTTCAATGGAGATCAAAAAGCAAGTGAAAAATTGATGGATCGGTTTGGGCACCTGCGATGGTGCTTCAAACACAATATTCTTAATGAACTTCAATAACTCGTGTTCTGATAAAGTAATCACCGATGAATTAAATCGAGTTTATTGTTAAACCAAGTGGAAAATACCCGACATAATCTTTCGTTAAAAAAGCTGACTGATTTGAATGCATTTTAACTTGTGTTAACCGCATAACTAAAATTAAGGGTGATCAGTTCTAGCTTGTATCAGTTTAGTTATGGGAAGAACTAAACTGATATAAGCTCAACTGATCAAATCAGTTTGAAAACAAATGTTAAACAATTATGAACACAAGATATGTTTATGGATGTTCGGAGACTTCAACTGCTCCTACGTCACCCCTTCTACCACCTCGGGTAGGATTCACTAGAAGACTTTGATTTATACAATACCTTGTACAAACCCACTCAGCTTTGTACTTACCCTACTACCTAACTGAACTCTTAGTCTAGACTGAAGGTAACACCTTCCAGCTAACACTTGTTTAACGTCTATGTGTCAAAGACTAAATACACAAATTTTACATCTTTGTGCAAGACTCACTCAACTTATCAATACGCTCAATTTTTTGTTTATGTGAGTGATTGTGTTCGTGTGTGTGAGAACTAATATATGAATACAACACGAAAGTGTTCTCACATAATGAGGAAAAAATGCTCCTTAAACTAAATTGATTACACTTTGAAGTGTTTCCTCAAATCTGGGCTCATTGCTTTTTGAAAGCTGATATGCATTATGCGTGCCCTTCTTCTCTCTTGTATTTTCGCACACTCTTTTTGATATATTTGTTGATGATCTTGGTCTGGTATTTATAGAGGCAATGAATGATCGTACACCAAGACTCATCAAATATGTTTGTTGCAATTTGAATTCGTTCCTCGAAATGTGACTGTACTTTCCGACAGCCATTCTGAAACGTTTTGGCTTTAAGCTCTGCTGCAACGTCCGTTATTGTCCTTTGACTGGACAAACGCATTTTCTTAATGCGCAAAGCTGGATTCCATTGAATAAGCTTGTCGTGTTATGCAAACTGATTGATTCCTAACTTATGTTCGAACTGGTTAGTTGAAGTGATCTTGAACTGGTTTGGTGAAATCAGTTGCCTCGTCAGCTGAACTGATTTTGCTGCTTCCGTTGAACTGGTCAGCTGGACTCTTCATCAGTTGAGCTCTTCATCAGCTGGCCGGGCTTCTGAAAGTCTTCTGCTGAACTGCCTATCAGATGGTCAATCAGTTGAACTGATTCAGTTTGGGTGATCAGTTGGCGCTTTCAGTTTGCGACTCGATAGCTTCAGTTTTGGCTCGATAACTGATCAGTTCAGTATCTGCGCACTTAGATAAATTTATCAGAAACAAAATAACAAGTTTTGTTAACAACAAAATCAAGATTGCGAACATGAAATGTTCCAACAAAAACACAAATCAAGGGAGTAAGCAACTCAAGGACAAAAAAAATAAAATAAAAAGTTATTGGATTCCTAAGAGAGTGATGTGAGAGGTTGGAAGAAGGTTTGATGATGTTTAAGAGGTGAAGGAAAAAGGCAATAGTTATGGTAAAATGTGCATTCTTTTCCAAAACAAAAGGTGGAAATTGTGGCCTCAAGATCGAGGAATCAATGTTCTACAGACAAAATAATGACTATCGCCAAGGGATCAGGGAATTTTTGCTAGATTACCATTCTAGATAAGGGAGAACAGTACCGCTCAGAGAAGTCATATTCCCAAAGACCAAGGAGTCATTTGTGTCCCAGTGAGTTATTAATTTAGACCAAGAAAGTCAATATTGACATATCAGATTAGAGGAAAACAATACCGAAACAAGAAGAGTCATTCCAAAGAAGTGGGGGAGTTCATGACCTTTAGGTCAACGAACCCATGCTTCTCAAAAGAAACAGTGACTTCAGAGCTAATAAAAAAGGTGTTATTTCTAGATCACCTTGTCACGCCCCGAGACCGAGACGTCGGTGACATCCAGCATTGTTTAACAATTACTTGAAAACAATTAACCCTCGTAGCAAATGGCCAAAAACCAGTTTTGTTTTTCATATAACAAGATATTGTCTTTACAATGACAATAGAACAAGAATTACATCAGAATTGCGGAAGCGAAATACAAAAGGAAAATGTAAATTCTTGATTCTTATTCTTTTTTTTTCGATCACCATCCCCAGAATGCCTCCTGTTCCTCCTCATTCATTTGCTCCTCATTCTTATCCGGTGAGAGATGTAAGGGGTGAGTGTTTTGAGAAACACTTAGCAAGTGGGGGCCGATCGATTTTCACAATTACATATCGACCTAATTTTAAATCATTTTTTAACATACTTTAAAATTTTATTACATTGACTTGTCATAACAAAACCGAATCCAATATGAGACAAAGATTATCAGACGATTCAGAGCAAATCAGAAGCAAATGAGGACAAACACAACACTGTTACTCATCTCATTTCTATGGTCAAATTGTCCCCAATATATTAGTCCTCTAAGGGGTGAGGCCAGAAAACAGTTTTATATCCATTGATGGGGGCCAGAACACAAATTTATACCCACTGATAGGGGCTAGACAGAATTACAATTATCGTTATATTTCAAATCGATTTGTAACAGTGTATCACAGAATTCAGATTTATCGAATAGAACTTATCAAAAGTTTCAAAGGAATTCAGCGGAATCAAAGGATGTCGAATTCAGAAAGAACATGACATTCATCGATCAAAATTTTAAATAATGTAAACACTGATTTTTGAAAATAAGGACACACATACAAGCATGTCATATTGATAGGATCGGTTAGGGGATGAAATAGTGTTTAGAAGGGGGGAGGAGGTTGAATAAACACTAACAATTATCACAACCTTTTGTTAAACAAATGAGTCAGTTCGATGAAAAACTGAAGCTCGGGAATAAAACTGAAGCTCGGGAATCTTATCAGTTGATATCAATAAGTTAACAATAATAGTGAGGAAATAAACTGTCTGATAGATAGAATAAAACTTAAGTAAGAACACAAGATTTTATGGATGTTCGGAGATTTCAAACACTCCTACGTCACCCTTTCTATCACAGGGATAGGATATTTACTAAAATACTTTGATAAATATAAACAGTTGTACCGACCCACTTCAATCTTGGACTTAACAATGTCAAACTGAAACTTTTAGTTACAACACGATTTACAATATTTAGCTGAACTGAAATAACGTAGCATGACATATTACAATAATATCAGTTTGTGCTTGTAAGCTCGAAGTATAGCCTTGAATGCTATGAATGTATGCAATATGCGTGAGCTATAAAGTTTGCAAAGAGTTCAGCTGAGAATCTAGAGTTAATCGTTCGGAGTTTTTAAGATCGGAGTGCCCACTAAGCTGCTCATTCTCTGCTATTTATAGGCTTTTCCTCCAACGGTAATATTGAATGCGATTTGAAACTTTCTATCCGTTATTTGCCACGTTAACATTTATTTGATAGTTGTACACTGTGGCATTTCTGAAATGCGCCGTTCCTGCTTTTCTTTGTACAATCTGTCGGTGGTTGAGCTACGTCCTTTTCACTGATGACGTGTTCAACTAAAAGATCAGCTGATAAGTCATAGCTGATAAGCTCACGACTAATGTAGCAACTGATCAGTTTCCAACTGGAAACTGATCAGTCAGTTGTCTGCGTAGTTCAGTCAGCTGGTTCAGTTGCCTTCGATTATATTCGCATTAATCTTCAGACACTGGCAACCAATACTTTGCATATATTATATCAATTATTGTCAGTCTTCTTGATCAGTTAGTTCAATCTATTAAATGCTCAGTTTGTCAAACTTCCGAAATTTAATTTCCAACAATTTCTCCCTTTTTTTGTGTTTGACAAAACTTAAAAAATATGAACTGATCAACTGAACGTTTTGTAGATAAAATAATCTTTTATTGACAAATCTTTCGATGTACAGATTCGTACAAAAAATGAAAGAATAAAAGAATCTTCTAACTGTCTAAAATTAGTCTTCAAAATCTGCCAAATATGTCAACCTTTAACTGATCTTCTATTTCTTGAATCTTTTCTCAGACGGTCCGTGATCAGTTGGTTGACCAGGTCTCTTTGTAGATAGCCTCAGCTGATCTTGTTCTTCTTCTTCCCCCCTTTTGTCAAACGAATCAACCTTTCTGGATATGATATGAACTTCTGAGTTGATATTCGAAACAACATTCATTAAAAGTTCTTGCATTAAATCCATTCTTTTTGTCACAACTTTTTCCAGATAATCAAGGAGTTGATTTAACATGGCTTGAGTTTGGAAATGAGCTTCAGTCGATGCTCTATCTTTCCGTATTTGATCCATGTTAAAGAATAGGTTTGTAATGTCCATCTTGATTTGTAGAAAACTTTTGAACGTATTATCCTTGATGGAATCAATTTTGATGGAATGCGCCAGTTGGGTTGATTGGATGTCAGAAATGGAAGTAATAAGACTGGCAAGGTCGGTCTGAATGGCTTGGATTTCATCGAATAAGGATTCAGTCGCCATTGTTATATCAGGGGACTCGATTCCAGAGATTTCTGGTTCTTCCTCCATGTTATCTTGGTTAAAGATGACCAATGTCCTATCAGTTGTGTTAGTTTCAGTACTAACCATTTCTGGAACATCTTCTGATATGACTTCCTGCTGAAGCTGTGGAGGAGAAGAGAGATTCAGATCAGCAATGGTGCTAGAAGGCTCTAGAGATTTTGAAATAACTGCCTGTTTAGTTGTGGCAGTCGGCAGAACTAACTTTTCAACACTACAAGAAAAATTAAAATCAACAACGCACCTACGACAACGGTTTTTACTAAAACCGTTGTCGTATGCTTTTTGACAACGGTTTTAGTGAAAACCGTTGTCGTAGATGTGTTTTTTAAGCCAAAGACAACAGTTTTATAAAAACCATTGTCTTTTAGATGTCAAAGACAACGGTTTTTAGGGTCAATGAACCGTTGTCTTTGAGCGTTTTTTAGGGTCAAAGACAACGGTTTATAGAACCGTTGTCTGTTAGCGTGTTTTTTTGGACAATCGTCAACGATTTTCTTAAACCGTTGTTGAATAGAGTATAACCCATACATAACCAACATGCATAATTCTACTATTTTCTTTAAATTTAAATAAATACTGCATAATCATAATCTTGGCATAAAATCTTTCATGAAAACATGCCGTTAAAATATTTCATGCTTTAAACAAAATGTGTAATCGTAATACTTACAGACCGAAGACGCTACTTCATGAGCTTCTCGAGATCAGTAGTAGTATAACCCTTTACAAGAACATAGGCTTTGATACCAACTGTAAAGACCCGTATTTCGTATTCGTATTCGTATTTTTGCGGAATTTTAAAATTTTTCTAAATAAATAAATAACTTGCCTCATTCATAAAATAAACTTATAAATACTTTTAACTTTTAAAAGAATAGCTAAATATTGTTTTTCAACAACAACTTAATAATAATCCAACGTATTAAAAAAAACTGAGTTTGAACATTAAAAGATAAATAAACTGAAACATGAGGTCCTAGGGTTCCTACTACTGCTGACCCAAGCTAGCTCACTGGTCCCCGCCCTCGGTCTCGACCTCACCAGTATCTACAACAATAAAGTCTAGTGAGTCTAAAGACTCAACATGTGTATATCGTGAATAACAAGTAAATATATCATAAAATCGTATGCAACGTAAAAATATCGTATCGTAAATCATAAGGTAACAATCATGTCATGAGTAATTATAAATACGTGCATATTTGAAAATCATGCGAAAAAGATTTGCTCGATAGAGCTCTATCATAACATATCATATCAAAATTTTATGGTAGAGATAATGTTTCCAAGCAAATGGCCCATAACATAACATGAACGCCTGATCAGACTAAACCACAATATACTGGGCGGTAGAGATCACCCCAGACCTTGGACTGGATGTCTGTACCCATACATAATCATAAACCGGTCGTAAGTCACCGGGTGGAGAGGTCCCCGACTGTGCATGCCGGCTTTCAAACCCATAAACGTGAGGTGGCCACAAGACATATCGCATATATCTCAAAATAAACTTTTAATATTTTATGCACGTAATATAATTATAACCATGTTTGTACCGGGTGAGTTGGATGGTTCCTAGGCTTATTGCGACCTAATTCTAACATGAGGCACATGCAAATAATCTCAACTTGACAAAAACTTCACATCCGAACCAAAACGAGACCAATGATACCAACAACTTAATTTCCAACCATGGCTTCGTACCAACCCAAACAAACATTGAAACAACATTTGGCCATGATTAAAATACACCTAAAATAATAATAAAAAATATCCATAAGGACTGTAATACAAGAAAAATGTGAATGGAGGCCAAAACCATGAAACGCTCTTTCGAGAGTCACTTTTGCACATTTCACCGTAAATTCTCGTACGACCTCTAAACTCAACCAAATCACAAACGGCCAAAATCATGACTTTCCTAACTCATTGAGGTACTGTCCAGTCCAAGTCCATAGGCTAAAAGCCAACCAAGAACTCAAAAAAAGCCTCCTAAACCACAACAATGCTGCTGTCAAATTTTAGTGGCAGCAGCTGTGCTTGTTTTGCTTAGTTAATGAAACTAATGGCCATTGGGGCTTGAACCACAAACCAGAATCTCTTACCAAAATCCTAAGGCGTGGCTTGAACCATGGCTAAGGGCTGGAAGCCGACCACAATCCAAGAAATTATCTAGGACAACTTGAATCTCCAACCGAGAGCACCCAATTTAGTGTTGTGCGATGTGTTGCATTGTTTGCTATCTTGTGTCGTTCCAGTGGCCATATAATCGGCCATGGCTCGATCTAGACATGATGAGGTATTGTGTGAATAATGGCTATGGCTACCAGCCAACCATCATCCACCCAAAAACCCCAAAACCGAAACCTCACTCACACAAAAAATCAGAAATGAAAAACCGAGGGACCCTTGCATTGTTGATGTAAAAATCTGATGGATCCATGAACCAAGCTTGGAAAGACTGAGTTGGTCACGTCCTAGACATGTCAAGGAAAGGTTATAACCATGGTTACAGTCCCTGGAACAACCATGATTAGAACACTCACCTTAAACAACCAAATGACAAAAATCGTGACACAATCTGTAACTCATGGAAATGTTGCTGTCAATTCTTTATCCTAATTGCATGGACTTAAACCAACGAACCAACAACACCCTAACACCCTCTAAATTGTGCATAGATGCAGCCCTGAGTGCCTGGAACAGAGCAACTCCCTGCAATCAACAAAATTAACTCAACCGTGAATCACATAGATTAAAGCCGAGACTAATCTGTGCAGATTTTTCGAGTTTGCTGTCAAATTTATGCTTTGCTCCGTGAATCATGAACATATGGTGGTTTAAAAATATCTATAGGACTTGATTGAATAGAGAAGAAACAATATATACATGCCTGGAATTTTGTTTTGAAGAAAACAAAACAATACGACGAACACGGCGCGGCGGAGTCGGAGTTGTGTTTCTTTCTTTCCTATTTCTTTCTGCTGCTACTCACGATTTCAGCTGTGTTTCTTCTGATAATTTCGAAGATATGGGTGGAGGTATGCTAGGTAATGAGGGTGAAGGTTACAAGGGGGTGTTAAATGGGTCATGAAATTCATTTAGATGGGGGTTACAAGTGAGGAGTTTGAATGGAATTTGAAATGCTTCTCATTCCCTTGCTAGCCCATACTCTTGTTCTCATTCTTGCTGCACGATCAGCTCATTTTCTAGACTCATAGGTTGAGGGGAAATGAAGTGGGATTGTAGTATTTGAATTACTAATAATTAGTGAATTAAAATTGAGGAATTGAATACACTATGAAGTCCATTTAGAGATGACTTGAATGGGGAGTTACCAAACTTTTGAAATGGTTTATGGGTTGACTAAATTGTTACTAATATTGCATGTACAATGTTTAAATTTAGTATTTTAAATGTTTAAGGTTTTATACACTCCTTTATATATTTTAGTGAATTAACACATTAATTTAGGATAAAATCTTGCATGGCATGCATGACCTAAAATTTAAGTATAAAAATGCTAGTTTTTTTTTTTAATTTCTTGAATATATTAAACCTAGATTAATTTATCCACATTTGTTTACATATTTTAATTTAAGCTTTAATTAAATATTGAACCTAAGAGAACTTATTTAATATCTTAGCTCCAATGAATTTAATAAATCCTAAAGAAATTCTTTTTCTTTGAAAATAAATTATTCCTTGGTTTAAATTAAATTTAGGAATATTTTTCCTGCCTATTATCGAATATTCGGGTAAAATCTTTAATTTCCTGAAATCATGTCATATAATCATTGAATCATGCAATTATACATTTAATCATATCCTAATTATCATGAAAGCATTTAAAAATAATTAAATAAAACAATTAAGAAATTAAAACAATTTTGCATGCATGTGGTTTACGTGGGTTGGTTTTTCGGACGTTACAGCTGGACTCGATCTACTCAAGCGTCAGCGCCTCCCTCAATCTCATCCTCACCTACAACATTCAAACCTAGTGAGTCTAATGACTCAGCAAGTTCTAAACATGAGTAACAAATAAAACATATACAAGAACACGCATTAAAAATCATACTTTTATTCAAAATAGGCAAGCATAAATTTATAAGCATAATGTAATCATAAATCATAAAATCATAAAGCTTTCCATCATTTATCGTTTTTCGTGAAGTTGGATCCTTAAAAATATTTTTCTTTTTCTTTTTAATCATAAAATATCGTGTCCTTTTCACATTTGAAAATATGATTTTAACAGTAAAAATTGCGCAGCTTTATCATAAATCATAAAATCTCATATTTTCATTGTAAACATTTTAAAATATCATTTAGCATACGTTACGATTTTTCGGGATACTGCCAGACCTTTCGTACCACCCGAGACGCAAAATGACCATTTAACCCTTGGACTCAAAAATTCTCGATTTTGGCTTTTTCTTACTTTTATTGACTCGAGCCTATCCCAAATCATCTTATAAGCTTAAATTTGTCCTCAAATATTTTTCTTAGACGTAAACCCGAGCCTTTCGATTTAATAACTTAATGACTAAACAATGAAGCGTTTTAACCTGAATAAATTCAAAACTTAATATTTTCTTCACAAATTTTAAATCTAAATTTTTCCTAGCTAAACTACCCCCGTGAGCCACGAACCAACCCCTGTGAACCACGGTTCGAGCCATCTCCTTTATTCTTAGAAATTTCGAACCCTAGGGCCTAATTCAGGTTTTTATCCCAAAACCTTTGAACCATCCTCGAACCACCTAGGACCAGACCACGTCCAGCCCCTCCTAGACCACCCTGAACCATCTTGGACCAGCGCACCTAGCCCTTAGCCCAACCATCACCAAACTCGAGCCCTAAATTACCTAGAACCCTTCGCCTCCCTAAAACCTCAAGCCACTACGAACCACCCTGGACCTAACACTGACCAGACCCTCCTGGACTCTACCTGAACCCCTCCTGACCAGTTCTGAGCCATGCCCAAGCCTATATCAGCCCACCGGTCCACCCCTAGGACCACCTTGAACCCCTATGAACCCGGCCTATCCGCTGAGACCTCTCCTCCCTTGCCTAAAAAACCCCATGAGAAAACCTAGCCCTAAACCTTGCTAAGGTCGCGGATGCTCCCTCCATCCTGCTTCCACGAGTCCATCCATGATAGGACTCTTCCTAGCACGCGTCTGTCCCCTTAGAGAAGACCACACTTCCTTGAAAACCATAGGATTTTCTTCCCTTAGCCTTGTACGTTTCCAGCCTATGTTTCTCCATTAAACGACTCTTTTTACGACCCTTAAACGTCCCTATTGGCAGTATGTTCTTAGGAATCATAAAGCATTTCAAACAAGCATAAAAGCTTCACAACTTTGAAAATAATCGTCAAAACGTTAAGAAATTTGAACTAAAATATTTTTCGTGCTAAAATACATAAAACATGCATATTATGATTTGAATGGTGCATCAAAAGAGTTTAGAAGCGTGCTTTTGTGTTTAAAATGCTCGAATATTCGATCGTTGGCGTGGGTTGTAAATAGAGACGAACGGACGATGAAGAATCCTTGAACTTTTGTTCTCCATATGTTCGAAAATTATGTGTGTGTGGTGTGTGTATTTTAGGCTGCCTTCATGTTCAAGAGCCCTAGGTTTATTTTATTTATTATTTTCGAAACTAAGGTGTTTAATCATAAGGGTTTTGGGTTTTTTAGTTTAGGAATAATTGGGCCTTTCAATCATAGGTAATTTAGGTCCAATAATACTTATTTAATTGTGAAATAAAAGTTTGCAAAATTTGTTTTCAAAAATAAAAATTTTGGTCCTTTAAAAGTCACTCGTTTCCCCAAAATCGGATTCTCGTAAAATACTTTGAGCTCCAGCATTTTTAGAAAATTTTAATCATATTAATAAGCCTTGAAAATATTTATTGAAAATATTTTATCTTGATCGTCCCCGGTCTCCTTTTCGCAGCTTATTATCGAATATTCGAATAAAATCTTAATTTCTCATGAAATCATGCAATTAGACCTTCAATCATATACTATGTATCATTTAAGCATTTAAAATCAATGAAATAAAATGAATAAGAAATTCAAATCATTTGCATGCATGCGGTTTACGTGTACCGATTTGTCGGGCGTTACATGATCAATATATATTTTGTGAAGATTAAGATTGCTCAAAAATATTTTCGGATAATGCTTCAAATGTGTGAAATCTCGTAATTGTTTTTTTTTCTCTCCTAGCATTCTTTATTTATGGTACTTCTTGCATCTTTTCGTTCAAATTTCGATTGCAGCTCAATAAATAAGCATTAATGAAATAATAATGTTTTCTTCTTCCTTTTCTTATTTATCGTACATTTTAACGAGCAATTTGATATTTATAAAATCTGAGATGAAACGGCCATTGACAACAAAAAATATCTAGCTATGCTTGTAGGCTTTTAAGGAAAACAATCAAATATACTGATATCCTGTTTTGTTGTTGATGATCAGTCTATACACTTTTTTGATAAATAGGTGATATCCTTATAGGATGTGTGGTTTGTATCTGAAGACAACTTTACTCGACATTGTGAGGATTCGGATTTCACGAAACAAATCATGTAAGATGTAAACAATAAACTCGATATCTTAGCTCAACTTTATCAACTTACAACCTAGCTATAAACTTAAATTTCATCTCGAGAAAATCAAGAAATTAGTTAAAAAGAAATCAAAGAGATGCCAAACCGCAAATATCGACGTGTGGCTATTAGGGGAAGAAAGACCCTAGCTCATGAACCCAAGATTCTAGCTCAATGAATTTCATTGATCCATGTCCTAAAGGAGCCAAAAATTCAGTCATGGGAGGAGCTAAAAGTTGGACATAATTAAGATGTAAGGAATGACCCTTGGTAGTGGATATACTTTCACCACTTGGAGGCTATTTGGACCATCATCCTTGAGCATTTTGAAGGCCAAATTCGGCTGAATGGTGGGGAAGATCAACCATTTTTTTCATCTATAAGTACTCTATTATGTTTTGTGAAGTGACACACCAAAAACTCCCACAAAAATCCTCCAGTAGCAACTAAGAGATACCCGAGGTGTTGTTCTGCTCGAGAATTTCATTTAAAACCTACTCGAGATGGTACCCAATACACGCCCAAGGGTTGTCCAAGATCGGCCAAGTCTTCGTTCAAGAGTCAAGCAAGTTTCGAACTACATATTTGAATTATGGTAAGTGGGCTTATATATGTTTTAAAAGCTTATATATGTATTAAAATATCGATTGATGTACTATATATTTGTTTTGTTATCGATTTCCTTTGATTCTGCTGATTCCACTCAAAATTCTGTTAAGTTCTGTTTGATGAATTTGATTTTGTAATACACTATTATGATTCGAGTTGGATATGGAACGAAGATTGTAAATTATGTCTGGTCCCCATCAGTGGGTATAAAACTGTGTTCTGACCTCACCTCTTAGAGGACGGACTAACATATGGGAGAAAATTTGACCATGTATAACGAGATGAATAATAGTGTTTTGTTTGTTCTGATTTGTTCTGATAAGCTCTGTTCCACATTTCGATTCTGATTCTGTTAATGTTATGATACGATAAGTCGATATACTATGTTCTGAAAATCTGTTTAGGATATGTATTTTAAAACTATCTCTATATATATTTGTGGTAATCGATCGAGTTGATTAGTGTTTTCCAAAACGCTCACCCCCTTACGTCTCTATCTACATAAGACTGAGAAACAACAGAATGATGAAGATCAAGAAACGTTCTGGGGCTGGTGATAGCATTAAAATATCGAAGATCAAGACTTTGTATATTTTTAGCATTATTTTCTATTGCATTTTGCTTCAGCAAACTACTGATGTAATTTCTTTTATTCCATTGTCATTGTAAAAGACAAATATTACTTTATGAAAAGACAGGTTTTGGCTACGAGGTTTATTGTTGTATAACAATGCCGGATGTCATTTTCGCCTTGGCCATTGGGTCTTGACATTTAAGTGATATCAAAGATATCAATTTTATAATCACGCTGGGATTTTTATAGAAAAAATTTGACGAAGGCAAAAGCCTAGTGCATTCTTATCTGAAACAAACTTACAAGTCAAATTCATTCGTGTCTTATTCCATCATTTAGATCTCATCCTTTCCATAACTTTCTTTGAGAAATTCAAATTGTTTCTTCTTCAATCGTTCTGCAATTCCAAATTTTCTATTATTGAAAATTCCACAAAAAAATTTGTACTTTTACCATTCTATTTTGTTCTTTAAAAGTTACATTGATATTATTCTAAATTTTTACTTTGATTTATTCTAGAAAATGGTCCCTCCCAGTACTTGTGCCCAAGCTGCCCTTCGGATGCGACAAATCCCAATTGACAATCAACCTAAGGAAATTGCGATCCTGAAGGCTCAACTCGCTAGGGATAAACAAGAAAAGCAAGGACTCATAGAAACCAAAAATCTACTCCAGACTGATGTACAATGACTCACCCATCACCTAGACTTGGTCGAAAGCCAACTCCTTATTGTCCTTACCAATTCAGTCCGTATTGAGCGCCTAGCTACCTTGATCCGAGAGTTACAAGTGACAGTTGAAACTGTGAAAGACCTTGCTGCTCGTTCTCGTCACCAACAAGAAGAAATCGCTAAAAAAAAAAGAGCGATACATCTCCAAACTTCATATTGCTATAGATAGGCTTCAAGATCAAAATAATTATTTGCATCTCATGGTGGAGAAGATGAAAGTAGAGGAGGAAGCACCTATGGATGTGGTTGATGATGATAGTGACANCCACATCGGTAGCAAGTGTGAGTACCAAATCTGCACTCTCCCCTATGATGCCTACTACACTTGGGACACAACGGCTTCTCTGGATCAGATGGAACTGTCGGTGCTTTAGAACTCGACTCTATCTTGCCTTTTCCCTTGTAACTGCCTTTTCCTCTTTGGCTCGAACCTTGACCTCTTTGAGCAATAGCCTGCTGCCTCGCTTGTCTCTCTCTAGCAATATCCTTTTCATCTTGCTCGGCTAACAATGCTTTAGCCACAATCTCTTTAAATGTCACCGCCTTAGACATATTGATGTCCCTTCTGATTTCTGCTCGAAGTCCTCTAATATAATGAGCACCCTTGTCTTTGTCATTTGAGGCAATATATGGGGCAAACAGACAACCCTTCTCAAACTTCAAGATGTACTCGCCAACATTCATACCTCCTTGACGAAGCTCTAAAAATTCAGTCACTTTCCGAGCTCGAAGTGCATCTGAGAAGTACTTGTCATAGAAAAGATCCGTGAAATCTTGCCACTTCAATGACTGAACATCAACACCTACCTTGGTAGCATTCCACCAAATACGTGCAGCTTTGACTAGCATGAATACTGCACAACCCACTCTGTCCTTGTCTTCATAATTGAGATGATCAAATATCGCCTCAAGTGCTTTAATCCACTCTACAGCCACCAATGGATCAGTGCTTCCTGCAAACTCAGGCGGATCCATTCTCTTAAAAGCAGTAAAGATCCCATCAGTTCCAACCGCTTGAACCACTTGGCCTCTCACTCGGCCTCTACCTTGACCTGTACCTTGCAAACGGAGCAACTGTTGAATCTGCTCAATATGAACCTTGGCTTGCTCTTTCAATAATTTTCCGAACTCGTCAAAAACTCTCGATGAGGGGCTATCCTCACCCTCTGAGGCTTTTCTTTTAGGAGGCATTAAATTCTACAATGTGCTCACATAATACATATCAACCAATAACAATGAATAGATGAAGAAGAAGACATACCCGGACTGTTGAAAGTAGATTAAGTCATATGCATTGGTCCGAAGAACGTTGCTCTGATACCACTTAATGTAACGCTCTGACCCGATTTCATAAAATAACAGCGGAATTTAAAATTTCCTTAAAGGAAAGAAGGATTTAAAATACATTTCAATATATATTCAAAAGTATATACATGATCAAATAAGCGTTGCAACAAAATACAAAATATCATTTTGATCATGTCCAAAAGTGCTAACAAAATAGCCTTCTTCCTTCCATCTTCTATGCATATGACCTCGGCTCCAATCAAAGTCCTGGCCCGTCACTCTTATCTGCATCACATGAAATAACTGAAATGAGTATAAATGAATCGTCTGCCCTTTTTATTGCTTTAAAAGTACTAGAATTTTTTTTTAATATCTCTAAATTCGGCCATGACCTAAAAATATTTTTATAAAATATTTTTCCCTTTAAAATAAAACATCAACTAACTAGCATTTTAAAAATCAAGTGCAATAGTCATAAAATAGAATCGTCGCATGCTTACCAAAANTAGAATTGTCGCATGCTTACCAAACCTAAAAAGCAATAATTTGAAATATATAGTCAATACTAAACCTCTCAAAAATATCTCAAAAAGCATAAATAAAATGTCGTAAAAATCTTTAACTTGNCAAAAATATCTCAAAAAGCATAAATAAAATGTCGTAAAAATCTTTACCTTAAAATCATGAACTTAAATGCGGAAATAGAAGCGCTGGTCCTCAGGTTATGTGCACCGACAGTCCAGCAGAGTCATCCGTCAAGCCCTCCAACATCATAATTATTAATATCACCTGCATCAACACACCTAGTGAGTCTAAAGACTCAACACATCCTACCTTTAATAACGAGTAATACGTAATACAGTTAACATATAACAGTGAAAAATACTTGTACTTAAAATATCATTTTCTTGAACATGCATAAATTTTAAACAAAACCATTTTCATGATGCATAAACTTTAAATAAAAACATTTTCATAATGATGCATCCTCTTTAAACATAAACATTTTCATAAACTTTTTCATAAACATTTTCATATCAACATAAACATATTCATATTCATATCCATATCCATATTCGTATCCATATTCATATTCCTGTTCGTGTATGTTGAATTCAGATCGTGATTGTGACTCGTATTCTTAATCTTAATGGGCGATGGATCCATCTAAAGAAACCACAGTACTGGGCAGTGGGGGACACCAGCAACACTCTCACCGGTCAACTGGGCCCTGGCCAACGTATTAAAATATTCGTATTCGTATCATGTATTCGTATTCGTATCCGTATCCAAGGAAACACGATCGTCGGGCTCCCACTGGGACCATAACCCTCACGATATTTCCAACATGTAGTAGTCACAATCCCTTCACGTCCTTCAACATGTCGTATTTCCATCACTTAACAAAAATATGCATATAATATCGTTTTTCTTTTAAACCAAGCATGCAACATATCTTTTAAATGTCAACGTTAAATCATAAAAATCCATAAATATTTAAAAATCAACGTTTTAACATATAAAAATCATTAAAAGCCATAAACACTTTAAAATCAACATTTTAACATAATAAACATTTAAAATACCCTTTTGACATTTAAATCATAAACCTTTAAAATAACTATTTTAACATATAAGAATCCTTAACATTTAAAATAGACATATTAACATATAAAAATTCATAAACATCCACAATCATTGAAAATAATCATATTATAATATAAAACAGTATTCAGGACACTGCCATGACGATTACTAATTTCTAGGTGTGTAAAGACCGTTTTACCCCTAGACGTAAAATTTCACGTTTTTGACATTTTCTTAATTTCATTGACTCTAACATGTCCCAAATAATTATTTAAGCTTACATGAATTTTCCTATATTTTTATTTAGCTTAAAACGAGGACTGTTAAATTAATCTTTAAATGTGACGTATTAATGCGTTTAAATCCCGAATAAAACCAAAACTTAATATAAAATTCCCAAATTAAAAACTTAGACTTATAATAATTATTCAAGCTTAAATCTAATTTTTCATAATTTTATAAAGCTTAAAACTAGGCGGTTCAATTAACTCGTTAATTAGCGTTTCGTGCGGCGATTAAATCCCGGATAAATCCATAACTCGTTTTTTTTATCCAAAATTTTTAACATAGCATTTTTGTGATTTATCCTACCCTTCCAAGTCGTGAACCACCCCCGTGGACGCTTGGATTTAATTTTAGCTTTCTTAATTTCGTTTTTGACACCTTATCGAACCCACCGAGCCATCTATCGTTTTACTCGAGCCACGCCCGAGCCACCTTGAACCAAACCCTAGCCAACCCACCTAGGGACCCTACTGACCATGCCCAGCCCATATAACATGACCCTAACCCGCTCAAAAACATGCTGGAAGTAGACCCATGTTTCTGCATGTGTGTGTGGTGTGGTGTTACCTTGAGCCATTGAACTCCTACCTATGCTAGGACTCCTCCCAACCCTTAACCATCGAACCACCCTGACCCTAACGGACCCTGGACCACGCCCAGACCATACCCATACCAACCCAAGCCCCTGGACGTGAGCAGCAAACTCCTGAAATTGGACAGCACCTCACGCCCCAGCTTGCTGCCATGCACTTCCCTCTCGTTTCTTGGACCAGCAGCCAACCCGTCTGTCCCAGCCCCTGGTCCGACTCTTGCCCATCATCCTAGGACCCTAAGGACCTAGCCTGGTTCGCCCCAAAGCCCCTGGCCAATCCTTTCCCCCTGCAACGGCTACTGAAACTCACGCAGCCCCTTTGATGTGGTTCTCGGGTGGTGTCCTTCCCAACAAGGACTCCTCCCAGCCCACTTGACTCAAACCCTAGCATGATTAAGACCCTACCCTTGACTCCCTCGTGACACTGGCCAACCCCTAGAACCAACCGCACCAAGCCCCACCCTTGAAACATAAGACCCGAACCCCTTACAGCCCATTACAGCAAATTGCAGCGTTTTTGTGTACAGGTTCGTGTGTGGAGTTTTAGGTGCTGTTTTTGGTGTCTACATTCGTCTAAAACAATGTCTAAGCATGTCCTGATCATGGCAGCTCCTTTAACACATATGAAACATGATTTTGGTAATTTACAACACCAATTTAGAGCACATGCACATGAAGTTACGAAAATTTGACATGCTGCTATGTTTTTCAGAAAAATTCATGCATAAAAAAAATAATATGATGTGTTGATGGTTTGAAGAAGAGTAGGCGTGCCTTTGCGTAATTTACGCACGAAAATCCGTTGACGACGAAGAACGGAGGGACACCTTGGCTTGAAATTTTGCTTGAACCTTCGAAATTTCTTCTTCAAATTAGTGATGGTGTGTGTCGTGTGCTATGGTGAGATTGGGAGAGAATTTCAGATTTTTCAAATTAGTGGGTGGCTTGAATTGTGATGCTAGGGGTAGGTTAATCAACATATTATATCCTAATTAGTTTACTAACTAGGCTTTAGGTCTATTAAGCTTAAATTAGGCCCATTAGTCTAATTAGGACATAAATAAAATTTAACCAAAGTTTTTGTTTAAATAAATTTGTGAATTTATTAGCCGGGTTGCCAAAACGTTTATATTTTTGTTGAAAACCTAACACCGATAAAAATTTACGTCCCGGCGTATTAAATCATCTCAAAACCCCATATTTTCCAAAAATAAGAAAACCATCCACAAATCATATTTTAAATAATTAAAAATAATTATTTAATAAAAATATTTTTCGTTATTCCGCCCTCGGTCTCCGTTCTTCGATCGCAACTTGCTTAGTCCTTAAAAAAATACAATTTTATGCATAATGACAATAAAATCCTATTTAACATATAATCATGCATATCACATAATCAATTAAGCAATTAAAATGATTTAATTAACCATTTTTCAGAATTCTTAGATTTGCATGCTGTTGGATTACGTCGTATGAAATTTTGGACCTTACAATTCCTCCTCCCTTAAATAAAATTTCGTCCTCGAAATTCGCTAATCCTAATAACCCAAGGTTTAGATTCTAATGTCTCAAAATCCATGCTTCCGTTGCTCTACTCTGATCAAACTGAAGTTCTAAAATGTTCTTACGTCTTCTTGATCCTAATTAATTTCTAATAACCAATTTAATATTTCATGCAATAGTAAGCAATTATAAAAATGTTAAATGACTAGGTTACCCGTGATAAGCGTAGTGTCCGCCTCCTTTTCAGTTTCGTAAGCATTCATAGCATATGCTCGTCCTACAGTAGGTGCCTTCTTCTTCGGGCAATCAGCAGCTTTGTGCCCTTCTTCCTTGCATATGAAACACTTAGAAGTACCCCACACACATGGCCCATAGTGTAAACGATTGCACTTCTTGCATGGTTGTCCTTCTGTAGGCTTTTGTGCCGCAGGTGGTGGCTTTGGTGGTCCTGGCTGCTGGTTTTGCCCTTGGGGCTTTTGAGGCCCTTGAGGTCTAGGAGGACCCGTGTATGGCTTCTTGTTAGGCTGATTATTGTTCTGACGTTGTTGCCTCTTACGTTGTAACTCAAAGTCAATATCCTTCGAGGATTGCTTAGCCTGATATGCATAGGTAACTACTGTAGCATAATCCACAGGACGCATCATCATAACCTTATCCCGAATGGTAGGTCGTAGGCCATCCATGAAATGTCTAAGCTTTTCTTCCGCATCCCTGGCGATAAGGGGTACAAAGTGACAACCCCTATCAAACTTTTTCACAAAATAAGCAACGGATACGTCTCCCTGACGGAGAGTCATAAATTCCCTCTTTATTCGGCCTTTGACATCAGCAGTAAAGTATTTCTCATAGAATTTTGTCTTGAATTGAGCTCAAGTGAGGGTAGCAAGGTCAACACCATGCTTGGCTCCTTCCCACCATAAAGAAGCGTCATCCCTAAATAGATAAGTGGTACACCTCACACGGTCAGCTTCTCCCATGTCCAGATAGCGAAAGTGCACTTCAAGTGAACGTATCCAGCTCTCAGCAGCAAAAGGATCAGTAGTGCCAGAAAATTCCTTCGGCCATAGCCTCCGGAACTGCTCATAAATGTCGCGATGTGGCCTAGGTGGCTGCTGTAGGTGCTGTTGCTGCATCTGCAGTAGCAGCTGCTGTAACTGTTGTTGTTGTAACTGCTGCTGCTGAATCTGCTGCTCGAAGAGGCGAGCCATCCCCTCAAGAGCACGTGTAGCAGCATCAGGTGGCACTCCATTTCCTTGATTATTCGCACTGTTTTCTACTCGGTTCTCATTACTAGGGGCACGTCTAGGAGGCATCTTCTCTGAATGTTTTCCGAATTCTAACGTAACCAATATGCATTTAAATATAGGTTTTCTAATCATGTGACATATCCTAATTTATTTTATCAATTTAAGCATGCAAAGCGTATATACCCAAAAAGCTAGTAAACATGTAGTGTAAACATAATATTCATGTTATCATGCAGGTAACATCGTATCAAATCATAAAGCATGTAAACTTACAAATTGAGGCTTGACGACTGATCTTCCCGGCGCTGATGGTGGCACAAC
The DNA here is from genome assembly GCF_012295235.1 of Primulina huaijiensis. NCBI lineage: Eukaryota > Viridiplantae > Streptophyta > Magnoliopsida > Lamiales > Gesneriaceae > Primulina > Primulina huaijiensis. Next base: position 16,958,163 of record NC_133323.1, read on the forward strand.
GCTTTACAGGACCTTTGCTCTGATACCAACTGAAACGTCTGCCCTTTTTATTGCTTTAAAAGTACTAGAATTTTTTTTTTTTAAATCTCTAAATTCGGCCATGACCTAAAAATATTTTTATAAAATATTTTGCCCTTTAAAATAAAACATAAACTAACTAGCATTTTAAAAATCAAGTGCAATAGTCATAAAATAGAATCGTCGCATGCTTACCAAACCTAAAAAGAAATCATTTGAAAAATATAGCCAATACTAAACCTCTCAAAAATATCTCAAAAAGCATAAATAAAATGTCGTAAAAATCTTTAACTTAAAATCATGAACTTAAATGCGAAAATAGAAGCGCTGGTCCTCGGGTTATGTGCACCGACAGTCCAGCAGAGTCACCCGTCAAGCCCTCCAACATCATAATTATTAATATAACCTGCATCAACACACCTAGTGAGTCTAAAGACTCAACACATCCTACCTTTAATAACGAGTAATACGTAATACAGTTAACATATAACAATGAAAAATACTTGTACTTAAAATATCATTTTCTTGAAGATGCACAAATTTTAAACAAAACCATTTTCATGATGCATAAATTTTAAATAAAAACATTTTCATAATGATGCATCCTCTTTAAACATAAACATTTTCATAAACTTTTTCATAAACATTTTCATTTCAACATAAACATATTCATATTCATATCCATATCCATATTCGTATCCATATTCATATTCATGTTCATATTCATGTTCGTGTATGTTGAATTCAGATCGTGATTGTGACTCGTATTCTTAATCTTAATGGGCGATGGATCCATCTAAAGAAACCACAGTACTGGGCGGCGGATGACACCAGCAACACTCTCACCGGTCAACTGGGCCCTGGCCAACGTATTAACATATGCGTATTCGTATCACGTATTCATATTCGTATCCGTATCCAAGGAAACACGATCGTCGGGCTCCCACTGGGACCATATCCCTCACGATATTTCCAACATGTAGTAGTCACAATCCCTTCACGTCCTTCAACATGTCGTATTTCCATCACTTAACAAAAATATACATATAATATCGTTTTTCTTTTAAACCAAGCATGCAACATATCTTTTAAATGTCAATGTTAAATCATAAAAATCCATAAATATTTAAAAATCAACGTTTTAACATATAAAAATCATTAAAAACCATAAACGGTTTAAAATCAACATTTTAACATAATAAACATTTAAAATACCCTTTTGACATTTAAATCATAAACCTTTAAAATAACCATTTTAACATATAAGAATCCTTAACATTTAAAATAGACATATTAACATATAAAAATTCATAAACATCCATAATCATTGAAAATAATCATATTATCATATAAAATAGCATTCAGGACACTTCCATGACGATTACTAATTTCTAGGTGTGTAAAGACCGTTTTACCCCTAGACGTAAAATTTCACGTTTTTGACATTTTCTTAATTCCATTGACTCTAACATATCCCAAATAATTATTTAAGCTTACATGAATTTTCCCATATTTTTATTTAGCCTAAAACGAGGATTTTTAAATTAATCTTTAAATGTGACGTATTAATGCGTTTAAATCCCGAATTAAATCAAAACTTAATATAAAATTCCAAAATTAAAAACTTAGACTTATAATAATTATTCAAGCTTAAATCTAATTTTTCATAATTTTATAAAGCTTAAAACTAGGCGTTTCAATTAACTCGTTAATTATCGTTTCGTGCGGCGATTAAATCCGGATAAATCCAAAACTAGTTATTTTTATCCCAAATTTTTAACATAGCATTTTTGTGATTTATCCTACCCTTCCAAGTCGTGAGCCACCCCCGTGGACGCTTGGATTTAATTTTAGCTTTCTTAATTTCGTTTTTGACACCTTATCGAACCCACCGAGCCATCTCTCATTTTACTCGAGCCACGCCCGAGCCACCTTGAACCAAACCCTAGCCAACCCACCTAGGGACCCTACTGACTATGCCCAGCCCATATAACATGACCCTAACCCGCTCAAAAACATGCTGGAAGTAGACCCATGTTTCTGCATGTGTGTGTGGTGTGGTGTTACCTCGAGCCATTGAACTCCTACCTATGCTAGGACTCCTCCCAACCCTTAACCATCGAACCACCCTGACCCTAACTGACCCTGGACCACGCCCAGACCATACCCATACCAACCCAAGCCCCTGGACGTGAGCAGCAAACTCCTGAAGTTGGACATCACCTCACGCCCCAGCTTGCTGCCATGCACTTCCCTCTCGTTTCTTGGACCAGCAGCCAACCCGTCTGTCCTAGCCCCTGGTCCGACCCGTGCCCATCATCTTAGGACCCTAAGGACCTAGCCTGGTTCGCCCCAAAGCCCCTGGCCAATCCTTTCCCCCTGCAACGGCTACTGAAACTCACGCAGCCCCTTTGATGTGGTTCTCGGGTGGCGTCCTTCCCAACAAGGACTCCTCCCAGCCCACTTGACTCAAACCCTAGCATGATTAAGACCCTACCCTTGACTCCCTCGTGACCCTGGCCAACCCCTAGAACCACCCGCACCAAGCCCCACCCTTGAAACATAAGACCCGAACCCCTTACAGCCCATGACAGCAAATTGCAGCGCTTTTGTGTACAGGTTCGTGTGTGGAGTTTTAGGTGCTGTTTTTGGTGTCTACATTCATCTAAAACAATGTCTAAGCATGTCCTGATCATGGCAGCCCCTTTAACACATATGAAACATGATTTTGGTAATTTACAACACCAATTTAGAACACATGCACATGGAGTTACGAAAATTTGACATGCTGCTATGTTTTTCCGAAAAATTCATGCATAAAAACAAATAACACGGTGTGATGATGGTTTGAAGGAAGAGTAGGCGTGCCTTTGCGTAATTTACGCACGAAAATCCGTTGACGACGAAGAACGGAGGGACACCTTGGCTTGAACTTTTGCTTGAACCTTCGAAATTTCTTCTTCGATTTAGTGATGGTGTGTGCCGTGTGCTATGGCGAGATTGGGAGATAATTTCAGATTTTTCAAATTAGTGGGTGGCGTGAATTGTGATGCTAGGGGTAGGTTAATCAACATATTATATCCTAATTAGTTTACTAACTAGGCTTTAGGCCTATTAAGCTATTAAATTAGGCCCATTAGTCTAATTAGGACTTAAATAAAATTTAACCAAAGTTTTTGTTTAAATAAATTTGTCAATTTATTAGCCGGGTTGCCAAAACGTTTATATTTTTGTTGAAAACCTAACACCGATAAAAATTTACGTCCCGGCGTATTAAATCATCTCAAAACCCCATATTTTCCAAAAATAAGAAAACCATCCACAAATCATATTTTAAATAATTAAAAATAATTATTTAATAAAAATATTTTTTGTTATTCCGCCCTCGGTCTCTGTTCTTCGATCGCAACTTGCTTAGTCCTTAAAAAAATACAATTTTATGCATAATGACAATAAAATCCTATTTAAGATATAATCATGCATATCACATAATCAATTAAGCAATTAAAATGATTTAATTAACCATTTTCAGAATTCTTAGATTTGCATGCTGTTGGATTACGTCGTCTTAATTTTGGACCTTACAACTTCAAAGTTCAATGACATTGGAACCTAGGTTCCAACCATTATGTCGGATGAAACTCTAAAGATGCACCGTTTTAAGAAATTATTGAATAGCCGAATCTAGTCAAATTTGATTGTATTCATACCTACCAATTTTGTTGATTTAATGGGTGGGGCACTTAGCGTGGAAATAGACATCAAGCGTTGAGAAGAGGAAAGCAAAAGCAAAAGGCCTTTCGTCAGTCAATATTCTCAAAGTGATCCCAAATTCAAGCACCCAAACCATTCAAGCGATCCCTCAAAAAGAACCTTTACCAACACCACCAACAAGGAAGTAAAATGGTTTTGTAGTAATCGCCAAAATCATCATGGGGAATGTTATAGAAAGACAGAAGCTTGCTTCAAATGTGGAAAATTGGGACATCGGATTAACGAGCCTAAGAACAAAGGCAAAGGAATTGGACCAAACAAGCCAAATGAAAACAGGACTAACGCTCAAGTGTTCGCCATGACTCAAGATGAAGCGGAAAACAGAAATGATGTTGTGGCAGGTACGGTTCTACTCAATGAAATGCATGCATATGTCTTGTTTGACTGTGGTGCTACTCACTCATTTGTATCTAAACAATTTTCCAGAAAGTTAAAACGTGAGCATGAAACTCTTAGTGAGCCGTTAATAGTTGCAACACCTTCTAGCAAACAATTGAAACACCCATAAGGTACACCAGAACAGTAAAATTTGCATCATTAAATAAATCTTCAAGGCATAATTGATTCAACTCGATATGATTGAGTTTGACGTCATTCTAGGCATGGACTGGTTAGCCACGAACCATGCCTTTGTAGACTCACAAAAGAAAAGTGTCAAACTTCAGGCTCCAAATCAGAAAGAAATCATTTATCATGGAAAATCCCAGAAACAAAAATCTCTTCAATCAGCATCACAAACCAATTTGGAGAATAAATTTACCTTGAAATGATCAACGAGGTCAGTGAAGAAGCTACCTCAAGGTTAGAAGATATTCCGGTCATTCAAGAGTTCCCAGATGTCTTTTTGAGGAATTTCCCGGTGCGATACCTGATAGAGAGGTGGAATTTGAAATTAATTTGATCCCTGGTGCTTCACCAATCTCAAAGGCATCTTACCGAATGGATCCAGCAGAACTAAAGGAGTTAAAGGATCAGCTTCAATAGTTATTGGATAAGAAACAAATCTTACCTAGTGCAGCCCCGTGGGGAGCTCCAGTACAGTTTGTAAAGAAGAAAGACAGAAGTATGAGACTATGCATTGATTATAAAGAGCTAAATAAGATCACGATAAAAAAACAAATACCCTATCCCAAGAATAAATGACCTTTTTGATTAGCTAAAAAAAGCCAAGGTATTTTTGAAACTCGATCTAAGATCAGGCCACCATCAACTGAAGGTTAAAACAAAAGACATCCATAAAACATCTTTTAAAAAAAGATATGGACACTATGATTTCACGGTAATGTCTTTTGGTTTAACAAATGCTCCTGCAGCATTCATGTACCTCATGAACATAGTATTCAAGTCATACATTGATAAGTTTGTGGTAGTTTTCATAGATGATATTCTCGTGTACTCACCAAGTGAGGAAGACCAAAAGGAACATCTGCGTGTCACCTTATAGACACTGAAAAAGAACTCTACGCCAAATTAATGAAATGTGAATTTTGGCTAAAAAGTGTTACTTTCTTGGACCATATAATTTCCGAATTAGGAGTGTCTGGACCCTAAGAAAGTAGAGACGATCATGGACTGGCCTCGACCAAAGACTGTAAACGAAGTAAGAAGTTTTCTGGGTTTGGCTAACTACTATAGAAAATTTATGAAATATTTTCTTCGATATCCATTCCTCTCACCAAAATCACACATAAGAATTCAAAATATATTTGGAATGAAGGATGTGAGAAAAGTTTCGAAACCCTGAAAACGAAACTTGCCTCTACCCCGGTATTAGTAATTCCCGAAGAAGGCAAGAATTTCACAATTTACAGTGATGCTTAAATAGGAGGACTGGGATGTGTGCTCATGCAAGATAGACAAGTAATTGCTTATGCATCAAGACAATTAAAAGCATATGAGCAAAATTACCTAACACGTGATCTTTAGTTACCTGTAATTGTATTTGTTCTAAAAATCTGGAGGCATTATCTATATGGGTTCAAATGAGAGATATTTACTGATCACCAAAGCCTCAAATACATATTCACTCAAACAACAATTAAACATAAGGCAAATAAGGTGAATTAAAATTTTGAAGGCTTATGATTTATCAATCAGTTACCATCCAGGTAAGGAAAATAAGATAGTTGATGGTTTAAGCCAAAGAGACATGGGGAAGGTGAACTTATCCTCTCTTTCATTGCAACAATGCCTTCAAGAATCCATCAAGTTGTAACAAAACAAAGATACCTCTATCAAAAAAATTAAGGAAATACTTCAAAAAAGAAAAATCCAAGAATTTCAAACTGATGAGAAGGGTGTTCTATGAATGAAAGGACGTTTGTGTGTAACAAATATCAATGGAATTCGGGAAAAAGTGATGCCTGAGGCACACAAGTCGAAATTTTCAATCCACCCCAGAAGCACCAAGATGTACTTAGATTTTGAAAAATAATTACTAGTGGAATAGAATAAAGAAAGATGTAGCTGTCGTTTTTTCTAAGTGCCAAACATGTCAATATGTCAAAGTCGAACATCAGCGACCTGGAGGACTTTTGCAACCACGAGAAATACCAAAATGGAAGTGGGAGCACATTTCCAAGGACTTTGTGGTAGGATTACAAAATTCAAGGCAAGGTCATGATGGGATACCTTGTACATGGACAACACAGTAAGATAACAAGGTGTTCTGGCAAGTATAATATCCAACAAGACTCAAGATTTGTGTCCCGATTTTGAAAGATTTTTCAAGAAGCAATGGGAACCAAAGTCACTCTCAGCACGACCTATCACCCTCAAACAGATGGGCAAACTGAAAGGACAATTCTAACCCTCGAGGACATGTTGAAAGCGTGTGCTCTAGATTTTAGTGGGAATTGGAGCGAACATTTACCTCTTAGTTCAAGTAACAATTGATTAGAGAAAAACTCAAAGCAGCTGAAGATCGACAAAGAGCTGGGCTGATTTAAAACGAAGACCGTTGGAGCTTGAAATCAATGAAAAAGCTTATGTTAAAGTTTCAACTATGAAGGAAGTAGTTCAATTCAGAAAATCCGGAAAATTAAATCCAAGGTATTTCGGACCCTTCGAGATTCTTGGAAAAGTCAGAGCCCTAGCCTATCGACTAGCTTTACCACCAGACATGTCAAGATTTCACAACGTCTTCCACAATTCACATCTAAGAAAATTGTCCCAGATCCAAATCCCAATCTTGAAGTTTCACCGCTGTTAATCGAAGGAAATTTGAACGAAAAACTGAAGCATAAAGAAGTCTCTATTCGAATAGTGGACACCAAAGAACATGTGATGAGGTTCTAAACAATTCCATATGTCAAGATACAATGGTCAAATCATACCTAGCGAGAAGCAACTTGGTAATTAGAATAAAAAATGCGCACTCAGCACCCACATCTCTTTGAAGATCATGCTACCTTAAGTTTCGAGGACAAAACTTCCAATAAGGAAGGTGAGATGTGAGGACTCGGATTTCTCGAAACAAATCATGTAAGATGTAAACAATAAAGCTCGATATCTTAGTCAACTTTATCAACTTACATCCTAACCATAGACTTAAAATTTTAGCTTGAGAAAATCAAGAAATTAGTTAAAAAGAAATCAAAGAGATGCCAAACCGCAAAGATCGACGTGTGGCTGTTCGGGGATGAAAAACCCTAGCTCATGAACCCAAGATTATATCTCAAGGAAGCTCATTGATCCATGTCTTAAAGGAGCCAAAAATTCATACATGGGAGGAGCTAGAAGTTGGACATAATTAAGATGTAAGGAATGACCCTCGACTGCATCAAGATGACCCTTGGTTGTGGATAAATTTTGACCACTTACAGGCTATTTGGACCATCATCTTGAGCATTTTGAAAGCCAAATTCCACCTATAAATACTCCATCATGTGTTGTGAAGTGACACACCAAAAACTCCCACAAAAATTATCCAGTTTTCAGAGCTATTGTGCTGGATCGTTTTATGCAACAACTAAGAGATACCCAAGGCGTTATTCTGTTCGAGAATTTCATACAAAACCTACTCGAAAAGTTACCCAATTCACGCCCAAGTGTTGTCCAAGATCGGCCAAGTCTTCATTCAAGAATCAAGCAAGTTCCGAGCCACATATTTGAATTACTGTAAGTGGACTTATATATGTATTAAAAGCTTATGTATGTATTAAAATCTCGATCGATGTAATATATAGGTATTTTGTTCTCGATTTCCCTTGATTTTGTTGATTCCACTCAAAATTTTGATAAGTTCTGTTTAATGAATTTGATTTCGTAATACACTATTATGATTTGATTTTGTAACGTCCGAAAAACCAACCTACATAAACAACATGCATGCAAATTGTTTTAATTGCTTAATTGTTTTATTTAATTGACTTTAAATGCTATCATGATATTTATTATATGATTAAATGTATGATTGCATGATTATATTTACATGATTACATGAAATTTGAGGATTTTACCCAAATATTCGATAATAGGCAGCGGAAAGGAGACAGAGGCCAACCAAGACAAGAATATGTATTTTTATTTAAATAATAGCAAGACTTCCAAATATGATTAAAAATGATTTAATTTTTCTAAAAATGTTGGAATTCGAATTATTTTATGAGTCGAGCACGATTTTTCCCGGGAAGCCGGTTTTGGGAAAAGAAAGAGTTTTAAAAGATCAAAAATATTATTTTTGAGAAACTAATTTTATAAACTTTTATGTTTTAATTAAATAAGTGTTATTGAGTCCAATTTAATTATTTAAATTAGATCCAATTACCCTTAAGCTTGCAAGCCCAAAACCAAAGCTCATTAGCATGTTGTTTAAATCTATAAATAAGTTACATAGGCTTTCAAAACACCACAATTTCATAACCTATCAGCCAAAATTCACCCTCACACACACCTTCAATTTTAGAAAATAAGGAGGAAAGAAAATGCTTGTGTTCTTCGTCGTCTGGTCATCCAACATCGCACATTCGCCAACGATCGTCTATTCGAGTATTATAAACGCAAAAGCACGTTTTCTAAACCCTTTTAAACATCATACAAATCATAATATGTGTGTGTTAATCTATTATGCATGAAAAATAGTGGTGTTCGATTATTTTACGGTATGATACGTATTTTCAAAGTTTCGACGATTTTTACGTTTATATGAAGAACGTTATGAACCGAACAGACACGCTCTCAATACATGATTAAATATGAATGAAACATGAACAAAACATGATAAAATAATAGAGAAAACAATCTGGAACCGTGGGAAACAAGAGGATGGGAACCGTGGGTTTTAATTGGTTGCACAAGACTTTTTTGGTTCGATGGATTGCATGGGGGCTCACGGCTTGGCTAGGGCTTGGGTTAAGGTCTGGGCTGGACGTGGGTCAGGGTCAGGGTCAGGGTCAGGAAGAGTCCTAGAATGGCTAGGACTCCTTGGTCGCAGATGTGGAGGAGTCTCGTGGAGCATGGACTCCTCGCGCAAGCTATGGGTTTGGCAGCAGCCAAGGGGGCTTTCGTCTAGGGCAGAGAGGCTCACGGTGGGTCCTTTAGGGTCTAATGAAGGTGTTCCAGGGTTGGGGCAGGGTCTTGAGTAGCTTGGGTTGCTGCTGCTTGAGCAAACATGGATGAAGCAACTCGCGCACCTTGGAGAGCAAGCATGCGCGGCTGCTGTCTCCTGATTCAGGGGGTTCGCTGGAGGGGTTCTAGGGTTTGGGCTGGGCTTGGTTGGGTCTAGGCATGATCAGGGTCAGTTAGGGTCAGGTGGGCTTGGTGGTGGCTCGGCTGGAAGAGTCCTAGTGTCACTATGAGTCTTGGGCGAGAAGGGTCTCATAAGAATTTGAGCGAGCTAGGGCTAGATTCTATGGTCTGGGCTTGGTCAGTAGGGTTCCTAGATGAGTTGGTTCGGGTTTGGCTCGAGTAAATTGGGAGATGGCTCGGTGTGTTCGAGTATGAGTCAATTTCAAGATTTAAAGGATTAAAAATTGGAACCATGGGTCCACGGGTGTGGTTCATGGCTGACAAGGGTAGTTTAGGTAATAAAAATCTTATGTTTAAAATTTGAGATCAAAATATGGAGTTTTGAATTTATCCGAGATTATCGCCTCTCGAATAATCAATTAAAGAATTAATTGAAACGTCTAGATTTAAGCTTAATAAAATTATGAAAAAATTAGATTTAAACTTAAATAATTATTTGGGTTAAGTCCATGTTATTAAAAGACAGAAAAAGATAAATCGAGAATTTTTATGTCTAGGAGTAAAACGATACTTTTACACTTGAGAAAATATGTAAAAGCTTGGCAGCGTCTCGAAGGATCATAATGCATGTTAAATGATTTTTTATGATTTAAAATGATGATTTTATTGTTAATTGATATTTTATGATGCATGGTAAAAGTTGTGCAATTTTCACTGTCAAAAATGCTATTTTTGGAAAGTTATGATGATTTATGACTTTAAAAGAAAAGGAAAAATATTTTGAGGGATGTGAATTGACTGTGACAAATGATATATGATTTTGTGGAGATGACGTGAGGGTCAATGTCCTAGAGGGAGACCATATTCGGGCCAAGGCCCAGAGGGACCCCGTTTACAGGCCAAGGCCCCAAACGGAACACATCTATGGGAAAAGGCCCCATAAGAACCCCGACGATCGTATTTCCATGGTAGAGCCTAGTGCTCACCCCCATGGATCATGTGGAGCTGAAGACTGATCAGTCGACCGGAGGATAAAGCTAGTCACTTTCTAGGATCAAACTTCACCCAAAATGATATATGATTGAAAGCTTTATGATTAAAATGATTTTGTTATATATGATTTACTTATGCTCTAAAGCTATTTTTAAAATGATTTATTTATGTTTAAAAGTTAATTTAAATTATTTTACGATTTATGGTTTAATTATGTTTAAATGATTTTAAATGGTTTATTTATGTTTAAAATCTATTTTAAATAAAAATATGATTTTTAATGTATGTGATTGTGTATGTAGTATTTGATATCCATGTTTAGAACGTGTTGAGTCTTTAGACTCACTAGGTTTGTATGATGCATGATTTGATGATTTATGGGAGGCGTTGACGATTGAGTGGATCGAGTGCAGCAGTACACACCTGAGGGCCATTTATTTCCGCACTAGCTACATAGATTAATGGTTTAAAGATTATGTTAATGATTTTATTTGAGATATTTTTATGCTTCATTTTATTGTTAGTTAATCTTTTTAAAGGTCGATATAGGATTTTGGTTAGTTGATGATTTATGATTTATTTTATGCACTCGAGATTTCATATGTTAAATTATTTTGATTGATGATTATGTTAAGTTATTTTATTTAGTTATTATTTTCGAGTTTATGATTTATGATTAGGAAAAAAAAAGTCGAGGTCGTTTCAGAGTTGGATATGGAACGAAGATTGTAAATTCTGTCTGTCTCCCATCAGTGATTATAAAACTGTGTTTTAGCTTCACCTCTTAGAAGAATAACATATGAGGGACAATTTGACCATGGATAATGAGATGAATAACAATGTTTCGTTTGAACATATTTGTTCTGAAAAGCTCTGTTCCACATTTCGATTTTGATTATGTTAATGTTCTAATACGATAAGTCATTAATGTTCTGATACGATAAGTCGGTATACTAGCTAAGTTTTGAAAATTTTTATAGGATATGTATTTTAAATCTATCTCTATATATATTTGTGGTAATCGATCGGTCTCCACTTGCTGAGTGTTTTCCAAAACGCTCACCCCTTTACATCTCTCCCAGATAAGACCGAAGAACAACTAAATGATGAAGAACAAGAAACATTCTGGGGCTGGTTATAGCATCAAAAGAATGAAGATCAAGACTTTATTTATTCTTAGTATTATTTTCTATTGCATTTCGCTTCCGCAAACTATTGATGTAATTTCTTTTATTCCATTGTCATTGTAAAAGACAATATTTATTTATGAAAAAGACTGGTTTTGGCTACGAGGTTTATTGTTGTATAACAATGCCAGATGTCATTTACGCCTTGGCCCCTGGGGCGTGATAGACAGTTTATTAATATTCCTGGATAGAAGGAATAGTACAGTAGTTCATGCATGTGCCACAAACCAGTGCGCAAGAGCGGCCGAGTACAATATGTTCTGATAATGAAGCGGTTAAAGAGCTTAGCTTAGCATTACAAGGTTGGCAAAATGGAATTTTCTGGAGTGGTCGATTGCCTGTAACACAGAGCAAATGATAGCTTGTTGGGATAGGGAAAGAGTTTAGAGGGGAGGTGAATGAACTATTTCAAATTTTTGCTTTTAAAATTGGTTTTCAACTGTTTTGAGGCGGTTGAAAATTCTTCTCAAACTTGTTAGAAATGTGAACCACTGTAAAGTGTAGAAAACAGTTCAAGATTTCTAATGATAGCTTAAGACCGTTGGAGAACTTATCAACAAAATGTAGTGTGAAAAATAAGTGCTTGCAAAAAGTAAAGACACAGGGTTTTTTATGGATGTTCGGAGATTAAAACTCTTACGTCACCCATTCTTCATCTTTAAGAAGGATTCCACTAAAATACTTTGGCTTTACAAAAATTTTTTGCAACAGCCCACTCCAATCAGAACATCGCACTGCCTGTTTTGCAACTCTTAATGATCACTTTAATATTCTGGATTTTAAGAACACTCAGTTCGCCAGACACCACAACTTAATCAAATAACCAAAAGGTTACTGATGTAAATAAACAATTTGATTTTGGTGGCACGAAGATGATCCTTGGATGATCAGGTGTCTTTTCTTTTTAGTGTGTGCTGATGAGCGATGAAGTATGTAATCTTTTGAGTGCGCTCTGAATCTTTAAGGTATAGAAGCTTGTGATGATTTCACTAATGTAAATTTGATAATGTATCGCGTTATGTCGCTTGCATACTTCCTTCTCTATTAATATAGGCGATCATTCCAATGATCGGAAGAAATGAGTAACGTTAACTTGTAACAGATGGATGCTATGTCACTATCAGCTGCAACCGCATTAAATATTTTTCAGATATGCATTAAATGTTCTCTTTGCTGTCATTGCCTTGAGTCCAGTTCCTTGAAGAGTTGCTTCAGAGTTATCGTTTATGGCAACTTCTTTTATCCTCAGACTCTTGTAAGATATAAATGATCTTTCTTTTCTGGGATAGTAATATAAATGCATATCATTCCTAGTTGACTTTGAAGCGGTGAAAACCATTGAATGTCTTGAACCGGTCAGAAAATGTATTTCATTAAGTAAGCAATAAATAGCCCTTTTTCATGGCATCTTCAAATCAGCCGGTTTAGGAAGTTCATCAAAGTTCGAGCTTCTTTTACTTCAAACGGTTGAATTATCAGCGGTCTGTAATTCAAGCGGTCATGCTTCTTTAGTATTACCCAGTTGATCCTTTGTTTTAGCGGTCAAACTCTTTTTGCTTTAGTCAGTTGAGAAGCAGTCCGGTTGTTAAGCTGGGCGGTTGAGTTGATACATGTTACACAGAAAATAGTTGTTTCCTGAAACAGTGAAGTGTTGTCTTGATTTTGTCGATCACCAAAACTCTTAGGTAATAATAATTTTTAACAGAGCTTGAATTAATATAATGAGTTATTGTTTGTTATTACCAAAACTAAATAATATAACATTTTGGGTTCGTTTGCTTTTATAAATAATAATAAGTTAAATTGAGTAAAGCGATTTATTAGTAGACTTAATTTTTTTGTATATTTATTTTTTTAATATAAAATTTGTTTTAAAAAATTTTCACTAAAAATTCAATTAATTCTGTTACAATCCGGAAATAACCCTTTAATTCGGTTTGGTTTATTTGGTTTTTTTTATGGAAAATTATTGCATGCAGGTTTAGGTATAATTTTAAAAAAATTGAAAATATTAAAAGTTTATGTAAAAAAATATAATAATGATTTGAATATTAAAATATCGATTTTATTTATAAAAAAAACTCTATTTAACCTTCACAGAAGTCTATGTTATTTTTTTAAGCAAAGTCCACGCCTTTTAAAAATGGTAGTTGCCAAGTTTGACTAGTATCAATATTCAATTCTAATAAATTAAAACTACGTTTTACCAAAAAAAATATTATATTTTGTTGCCTATATAAATTAAACCTTCGAAATATTATAATTTTTTAATTAAGTTGGTCAAATCTTGGCATCTATTTTATGAACGATGTTACATGTAAATCAATATTTATACGATACAAAATATTCAATATCAAAATTCAAATTTTCAAAATCTCAACATGAACACAAAATCTCGTGATATAATTGTTGTAAATATCGATTTAGCGATGTATTGGTGCTATCTTTAATATTATTTTTATTTTATTTTATTTTATTGTGCCCAACCATTTAGGTGAGTAGTTGAAGCCCGCAAGCAACCCCTACTTTTGATCTTGGGTGTTGGAAATATTATTATAAATAATGAATAAAAAATTTATATTTGCATTAGATTCTAAAGAAAGACAGAAAAATCAAAGCCAAAAATGGCAGAAGGAGCTCCAATGAATGGTGGTAAAGGCATATATAGTTATGCAAACAATTCTCATATTCAGGTTCAATCTTCTACATTAATTATTTCTTGCAAATAGTTAAGAATTCTATATGCATGTTCATTGTTGGAAAGTTAAATATCTAATTTTTTAAAATTAATTTCTTGAGCATTGAGATAGCTATTTATCATCTGTGAGGATAGAAGACAAAAGGGTCGAGATAAGATTAGAAGAATATACATATATATGATGCAGGAGAGAATTATATTTTTGCATGTTTTTTTTTGAAAAAATTGGATTGATAACACTTTGCTTCACATGAGTTTCTGCCACTATATCATCAGTATTTGATAATCTTGATTTATTTAATATTCGGCAGAGAGAGGGCTTCAATGCAGCAAAGAACCTAATCATGGATATACTAATTCAAAATCTTGATGTGAAATCATTAGTATCGTCAACGATATCAAAGACATTCACCATTGCAGACTTGGGTTGTTCGATTGGTCCGAACACTTTCTTAGCCATGGAAAACATAATTGACGGCGTTGAACACAAGTACCGCGTTGAGGGTCTCGATCCCAAGAACCTCGAATTTCAAGTTTTCTTCAATGACCAAGTTGCTAATGACTTTAATACTCTTTTCGCGTCTCTTCCTGTTGATAGACGCTATTATGTAGCAGGGGTACCAGGATCATTTTACGGCCGATTATTCCCTAGAAAATCCATTTGCTTGGCATATTCCTCTTCTTCAATCCACTGGCTTTCTAAGGTGCCGAAAGAATTGGTTGATAAAAACTCTCCGGCATGGAATAAAGGTAAAATTCACTATACAGGCGCGACAAATGAAGTTGTGGGAGCTTATGCAGCACAATTTGATGAGGATATGGATGTCTTTCTAAATGCAAGAGGGGAAGAGATTGTGAAAGGGGGGATGATTGTCATAATCATGCCTGGTGTGCCTGATGGGGGGACTGTTACGCATGATGTTGGCATAGCTTTTAGTTTTCTTGAATCCATCCTCATTGATATGGTTAAAGAGGTAACTTGGAATATGATTTATTTTATCTTTTTAATATTTTATATTAACTAATGTGTATGCAGTCAATCTAAAAGGATATGTTATTTGAACATGCACTGCCTGAGAACCAACTTCTTTTACAAAAGAAAAGTTAGTTGGCCAGATATATATGTATGAATACGTTGTAACAAGACAAACTTATTATCACAAATGTTACATGTTCCATATATGGATTTGCATTAATTGCAATTAATTCCATCATTTTCAACACAGGGACTCATAAATCAAGATGAAGTGGACTCATTCAACATCCCTCATGTATATCCTTCGGTTAAACAAATGTCGAGAATTGTGGAGAAAAATGGGTGTTTTAGCATAGTAAATATGAAGCTAAGGAATGCTCGAATAGACCCTAAAGCACCTATAGACCCTGAGTTTGCAGTGATGCACTTTAGAGCACTTGCAGAAGGAACTTTTACAAATCACTTCGGTGGCGATACAGTTGAAGAAATCTTTCGAAGGGCCATTCAGCTAAAATCAAAACTTGGTCACATGTTGGATTCCTCAGGAATTGAGGCTGGTTCGCAATTATTTGCAGTTCTTATGCGAAAATGACTAGTATTCAATGCAGTTAATGCTTTCACATGTTTGGAAGACAACTCTTGATGATTTAATAAATGATGCAACACCAGCTGCTGCCGGAGATTTCAAATAAAACACAATGAGTTATACATATTCTATATGCACAACTATGTCATTATTATTCGCAAGTTGGATATTATCTATTATCATTAATTAGATTAATGTGTTTGTTGTCACTTAAAGTAAAAGAGGAGGAGGGTTACATCCCCAATTTTCGTTTTTATATATATTTTTTTTCATGTAGGATTTTATTTTAAACTGTTAATGCTGGTTTAAAAAAAAAATGGACTAAATCAAGGGGTAAAAAGATGATACTAGATTTCAGAAAATAGTAATATACTTGAAAATATTTTAATGTTTATTATAATGTGTGTGCCTTCAAATTATTTGGACCCAATTGATTTGGTGCAAATCCACAAAAAAAAAGTGTCTGAGAATTAATTGGCAAAACCCATTAGATATTCTGATAACTAGTCCATTGACGCTTTTTTATAATTCATTTGGTTTATATTTAAATGAAGATCAAAATATAATTATAAGAAATAGTGAGGGACTACACTGCAATTTTGACATATAAATTAAAAAATAAATAGAAAAATAAAGGAATAAAAAAATGGCCCCAGTAAGAATTGAACCTAAAATTTAATGCATAAGAAACAAAAATTCTATTCACTGAACTACATGTAACTTGCATTAAAATTTTAACATTTTATTAATATGTATAATTATTAAAACAAACCATGACACTAAAAGTTAGTTACTCTAAGTGTCTCAAACTTAATAATATAATAATATAGATTTGAATTAATAAGAGCGGACAATCAGTTTTTAGAGTGATATCGCGGCCTAGGATCGTGGAAGAATTGGAGAAACTCCACAAAACTGAACAAAGTGGGAATCGGCATAAAAAGAAAAAAAAAAAAACTCAATCACAGAACACTTGCAAAAACTCTGCAAAATTTCAGCTTTAATGTTCATGCATTTTTTATTTTTAAGTTTATTTTCTAGTTTTTTACGTCCTTTCCATTTTAAATTTCTGCAAAGTTTATTGTCATTTTATATTTTGTGAATTCTGACTGATTTATGAATACAAAATTATGTTAATAATTTATTGTCATTGACCATTTTGGATTTTTATTTTAACGTCATATTTTTATTAGAAGATCATAACAAATAGTCAAGTTTAATATCCATTTCATTTGAATCCATGGAAGTTAAATTTTTATCATTTTCACATAAATCAGTTTGTAGCACCTGGTATGCCCGCAAAATAAAATTTTGTGCAAAGAAAATTGGCACGCCCGATGGGACCTGAAATATGCCGCCAGAGACGAGGAGATTTTGAGAAAAGAATGGAGAATTTTGGCAGAAGAGATAAAAAGATTCAACAGAGATATGCACATGTTTCAAACATTAGGTGTAGAACCCGTAAATCAGACTACGTATAAGACATGCATAATTCTAGTATTTAAATTAAAATGATTTTATTGCATGAGTATTTAAATTCTTTTCTTTAAATTTAATTATTTTATTGCAATAGTTTAATTACTACCTTTTCAGTTAATTAAGTGAGGCCGGACTGGAGTTGGAGAATTGAGATAAAATCTAATATTTAGAAAACATTCCTAGAATTTATTTAAGATAAATAATAAGTCAATTTAATATAAAAGAATGTTTAAGGAATTAATTAAGTAATTCAAATATTTAGCCATGCATGCAAGATAATATTACTCCATAATTAATTTCTTAAGTCACTAAAATATTTAATGGGTAGATAAAAATCTAAAGATTTAAAATACAATATTTAACAATATTTTTCCTCCCATTTTTTATCAAGATTTCGGCCACTACACATTTGGGTTAAAAATATTTATCTACTTTCCATTTTAATATCTTTTCTTAATCCTTTCATGACATAGATAATTCCTTCAATTTAATTCATCAATAATTATTAATTAATCAATATTTCCCGCCCTTTTTAAACTCAAAATTTCGGCCATCACCATTTAAATATTTAAAAAGTTTGACAACTCACTTCCCTTGATTCTTTCCTTATCCATTTTTGGTAGATAATCCCCCACTATTTAATCTTCAATAATTAATCAACAAACAATTTTCTACCTTGCATCTAGATTAGAATTCGGCCACATCCCATTAATTATCCCTCAAGAAAATCTCTTGATATCATAGCAACTTCCTTATCTCTCAAACTCTAGACAGAAAGATTTTTATCTTGCCATTCTATCCCATTTAATTGGTAGACTTTCCCTTCATCCTAACCATTTTTCCTCCCCCTCATTCTCGAAAATTCAGAAGAAAATCAGTAGGAAAAAATGTGAGAAGCTAGGGAGAAATAAGAGAGAAAAAGTAGAAATAAGAAAGTGAAGCACTCCGTCTCCTCCGCGCCGCGTCGTCGTTTCGTTTGTTTTTCGTTCAAAACAAACCAAGGCATGTATATGTTTTTATTCACTCTTCAATCAAGCCATATAGGTATTTTTAAACATAGCATGTACATGATTTTATTGCAAGAATACCGAAATACATGAGAAATATTTTCGAAAACTTGGTGCAGAATTTTCGGGATCATGTGTGCCTTCACGGGTTATGTGATTTTTGGTGTTTCAGGTGGTTGGCTTGTGTCCAGGCTCCCAAGGCTGCACCTAGACACGTACTAGGGTGTGTCAAGACCATGTTGGTCCATTAGTTCAAGCCCTATGCATGCTGGAATTGAGAAAATACAGCAACTCTAGCTTCCATGGAGTCATTTTGAGTCTCGAAATTTTCAGTTAGCTGTCAAAGGGGGTGATCTTGATCTTGGCTGCCCTAGGGGCTATAGCCATGGTTAGAACACCTCCCTGTTATGTCTAAGACGAGACCAAGTTGGCCTTTCAAGGCTTGGTCCATGGTTGCATCGGTTTTTTTTAAATAAAACAAGCACAGCCCCTTCGATCCCCATTTTTTATTTCTGCATGTGTGCTCTCGGTTTTGGTGGTTTGGGGTAGACCTTGGTTGGCCTCTGGCCCTTAGCCCTGGTTCACACCATACCTCTTGATGTCTAGATCATGCCATGGTCAATCAAATGGCCACTGGAAAGGTCCATGACAGCAAACGAAGCAAACCTCCACACGCGCGTAGGTTGGCCTCTCTGGTGGAAGTCTCGGATGATTCATGGTGCGGTTTGGATTGTGGCTGGCCTAGGGCCCTTAGCCATGGTTCAAACCATACCTTAGGATGTTGGTAAGAGGCTCTGGTCGGTGGTTCAAGCCCCCAATGACCAATAATCTCGAAAACGAAGCATGGTAACGCAACAACGGCTGCTGCATTTTCTGGACAGCAGCTTGATACTTCGGTTCAGAGGCTCGTTCGAGTTCTTGGTTGGCTTTTAGCCTATGGTTTTGGACTGGACAGTGCCTCATTGAGTTAGGAAGGTCATGTTTTTTGGCCGTTTGTGATTTGGATCATTTTAGAGGTCGTATGAGAATTTACGGTGCAATGTGCCAAAGTGACTCTCGAAAGAGCGTTTCATGTTTTGGCCTCCATTCACCAAGATTTCGACTTGTACCATTTTAGGAGCATTATTTCATCATTTTAGACGTATTTTAATCATGACTAAAGGATGGTTCGGGTTGGCACGGAGTCATGATTAAATACTAGGTTAGTTGGGCGTAAATGTCTCATTTTTGGAGTCAATTACAAAGCTTGGTCACGATAAATCATTTGCATATTTTTCATGTTAGATTTTAGTCGCATCGAGCCTGGGAGCGATCCAACTCAATCAGTAAAATTTTTACAGGATATTTAATGATGTTCTTTAATTATATTATGTGCAAAAATACATTTTGAGATTTATGCGATATTGCTTGTGGTCACTTTACTGTCATGGGATTATTACTTCACCCGGTCTCCAGTTACCGACCATTTCAGTTTTGTACCACCCAGTATACTGTGGCATTAGTCTGATCAGACGATTAGTATTTCACCCGGTCGTCAGTTACCGGTCAATTCAGTTCAGTTCATGGACCACTTGCGTAGATCATAATCTCACCAGAAAATTATTACTAGCTATTTCCTTACAGGGCTCTACGGGGCAAACATTTCACTTACTACTTTCAGTTCAGTTCAGTTATGCACGTAATATTAATTATTCATAATACGATTTCAGTTCAGTGATGCACGCATTACAATTAGTCATGACATGATATTTTCCTTCGCATGCGATTTTATTATTATTACTTGTTATTTACGATATATGCATGCTGAGTCTTTAGACTCACTAGACTTGATTGTTGTAGGTACTGATAAGTTCGGGACCGAGGGCGGGGACCAGTGATCAGTCAGTTGTGTGCGTAGTTCAGTCAGCTGGTTCAGTTGCCTTCGATTATATTCACATTAATCTTCAGACACTGGCAACCAATACTTTGCATATATTAGATCAGTTATTGTCAGTCTTCTTGATCAGTTAGTTCAATCTATTAAATGCTCAGTTTGTCAAACTTCCGAAATTTAGTTTCCAACAATTTCCCCCTTTTTTTGTGTTTGAAAAAACTTAGAAAATATGAACTGATCAACTAAACTTTTTATAGATAAAATAATCTTTTATTGACAAATCTTTCGATGTACAGATTCGTACAAAGAATGAAAGAATAAAAGAATCTTCTAACTGTCTAAAAATATTCTTCAAAATATGCCAAATATGTCAACCTTTAACTGATCTTCTATTTCTTGGATCTTTTCTCAGACGGTCCTTGATCAGTTGGTTGACCAGGTCTCTCTGTAGATAGCCTCAGCTGATCTTGTTCTTCTTCTTCCCCCTTTTTTTCAAACGAATCAACCTTTCTGGATATGATATGAACTTCTGAGTTGATATTTGAAACATCATTCATCAGAAGTTCTTGCATTAAATCCATTCTTTTTGTCACAACTTTTTTCCATATAATCAAGGCGTTGATTTAACATGGCTTGAGTTTGGAAATGAGCTTCAGTCGATGCTCTATCTTTCCGTATTTGATCCATGTTGAAGAATAGGTTTGTAATGTCCATCTTGATTTGTTGAAGACTTTTGAACGTATTTAGAATATAAGGTACACTTCCTAATGAGTTTCATGGTCTTACGTTGAGAGGCAGACCTCATGGTACCTATTGTATATTCTTGGACTTTATCTATGAAATTTGCATGGGTATACAGATAAAGTATAATGCCATAATAGAATGAAATCGTAAAATATTATTAAAATAAAGATCGATATACATCAGTGTCAATAAAGCCTGAGCCACAAGTTGGCTTGCCGCGCACCTACTCTAACAATCTCCACTTGCCCTATAGCCAATTACCCATAGATCTTAGACCCATTGCTTCGCGATGCTTCTCAAACAATGGTCCTGACAGGGGCTTCGTTAGTGGATCAGCAATGTTTTCTGTGGAGGCGACTCTCTCTACCGAAATGTCTCCTCTTCCCACAATCTCTCGGATTATGTGGAATTTCCTCAGTATGTTTGGATCGCTGATGAGACCTCGGTCCTTTCGCTTGCGCAATGGCACCAGTGTTGTCACAGTAGACAGGGACTGGATCAACTGTTTGAGGAATGACACCCAACTCTTGGATGAAATTCCTCATCCAAACACCCTCTTTTGCTGCATCCGATGCAGTTACGTATTCGAGCTCAGTGGTTTAATCCGCCGTGTTGTCTTGCTTGGAACTTTTCCAAGAGATACCACCACCATTGAGCTTGAATACAAATATAGAGGTCGATTTCGAATCACCACATTTTATTGGAAGCTAGAATCATTGTAGCCTTCCAATTTTATTTATCCACTCCCGTGAACTAAGAACAAATTCTTAGTTCTTCTCAAGTACTTAAGAATGTTCTTCACTGCTTTCCAATGCAGTGTACAGGGATTCGACTGATATCGGCTTGGAACACTCTGCAATGTCAGGTAGAGTAGATATCATACCATACATAATACTGCCTATGGCAAACGCCTATGGAATCCGGTTCATGGTTTCCATCTCTTCATCAGTCTTGGGGCACATAGACCTAGATAGATTCACACCATGAGACGTTGGGAGATATCCTCTCTTGGACTCCTCCATAGAGATTCTCCTCAGTATGGTATCGATATATATGGATTAAGTGAGCCCTAGCATCCTCTTTGATCTATCCCTATAGAACTGTATTCCTAATACATATGATGCTTCACCCATATCCTTCATGGATAACTTACTAGCTAACCATACTTTAGTTGACTGCAACATCCCTACATCATTCCTAATGAGTAGTATGTCATCAACATAAAGTATTAGGAATGTCACTGCACTCCCACTAACCTTCTTGTATACACAAGGTTCCTCAGGATGTTTGACAAAATCAAACTCTTTGATAGTGTTGTCAAATATGAGGTTTCAGCTCCTTGATGTCTGTTTGAGTTCACAAATGGATCTTTGAAGTTTGCATACTTTATGATCACTTCCTACTGATGTGAATCCTTCAGGTTGAGATATTTAAATCTCTTCCTTAATATCCCCATTAAAGAACGATGTCTTCACATCCATCTGCCGTATTTCATAGTCATACTGAGATGTCTGCTACTCGTTTTGCTTAAAAAATACTAGAAATTTTTTTTTTCTTTTTAATCTCCATAATTCAAAATAGACATATATATACTTTAAAATGCCATGACACCATTTTAAAAAAAAAAACCAACTAACATTTAAAAATCAAAGGAAAATAGTTTGAATCATAAAATCGTCATACGTTTTACCAAACCTAAAAGCGTTATTTGAAAAATATAGCACATGCTATAACCTCTCAAAAATCTCTCATAACATAAATAAAATCCATAGAATATCTTTAACATAACTTAAAATCATAAATCATAACTAGTGCGGAAAACTAGCGTAGTTCCTCGGGTTATGTGCACCTTCAGTCCAGCAAAGTCAACTATCAAGACCTCCATTAACATTATTATCATAATTACCTGCATCAATCACACCTAGTGAGTGTAAAAACTCAATACATCATATTATTGATAGCAACATAATACATATACAGATCACATACAACAATGAAAAATACTTGTACTTAAAATATCGTTTTCATGAAGATGCATAAACTTCAAACATGAACATTTTCGTAAACATTTTCATGATGCATAAACTTTAAATAAAAACATTTTCATAATGATGCATCAAGTTTAAACATAAACATTTCCATAAACATTTTCGTAAACATTTTCGTAAAAATTTTCATATCATCATAAACATATTCATATTCATATCTATATCTATATTCGTATCCAATTCCATATTCATATCAACATATTCATATTCATATTCATATTCATATTCCTTTCGTTGAATTCAGATCGATAATTATGACTCGTATTCGTATTGGGCGATGGATCCATCTATAAAAAAAACCATAGAATTGGGCGGCGGGGACATCGANTTTATGATTTAATATTGACATTTAAAAAATATGTTGCATGCTTGGTTTAAAAGAAAAACGTTATATGCATGTTTAATTTTTATTAAGTGATGAGAATACGAAACGTTGAAGGAAGTGAAGTAATTGTGACTAAATATGTTGGATNTCAACGTTTCGTATTCTCATCACTTAATAAAAATTAAACATGCATATAACGTTTTTCTTTTAAACCAAGCATGCAACATATTTTTTAAATGTCAATATTAAATCATAAAAATCCGTAAACATTTAAAATAAACGTTTTAACATATAAAAATCATAAAAAACCATAAATGTTTTAAAATAAAAATTTTAACATATTAAATCATAAACATTTAAAATAAACATTTTTACATCATAAAAATCTATAAACATTATAATAAACCTTTTAACATCATAAAAATCTATAAACATTTAAAATTGACATTCTAACATATAAAAATTCATAAACATCCATAATCATTGAAAATAATCATATTAGCATACAAAACAGGATTCAGGACACTACGATGACGTTTACTATTTTTCGGGTGTAAAATAACTATTTTACCCCTAGACGTAAAATTTCACATTTTTGACTTTTTCTTAATTTCGTCGACTCTAGACCATCCCAAATAATTATTTAAGCTTACATGAATTTTCTCGTATTTTTATTTAGCTTAAATCGAGGACTTTTAAATTATTTTTTAAATATAACATATTACTGCGTTTTAATCCCGAATTAAACCAAACCTTAATAATAATTCCCAAATTTAAAACTTAAACTTTTAATAATTATTTGAGCTAAAATATAATTTTCCATAATTTAATTTCGCATAAATCTAGGATTTTCAATTAATTCTTTTATTAACGTTTCATGAGGCTTTTAAATCTCTAATAAATCCAAAACTCATTATTTTAATCCCAAATTTTAAACATAGCATTTCTATTATTTATTCTACCCTTCCAAATCATGAGCCACACCCATGGACCCCTGGTTTCTATTTTAGTTCTTAAATTTTCTTTTTTGACACATATTCAAACACACCGAGCCATCTCCCAATTTACTCGAGCCACGCCCGAGCCACCTCGAGCCAAACCCTAACCAACCCACCTAGGCACCCTCCTAGACCATTAGAACCCATTGGACCTGAACCTAAGCTCCAAAACTGAAGCTACACATAAGTTGCAGAAACATCCCAGAAACACACCTAGACTACCCTTGAGCCATATTCGTTTTTCCTCGAGCCAAGCTCAAATCATCATGAGCCAACCTCAAGCCAGACCCCCTATGGACCCTACTGGACCCTTAGAACCCTTAGGACTCAACCCAAGCCCCAAAACCGAAGCTCCAACCTCAGCTGCATGCCACAGCAGAGAAACCCACTTTGACAAGGACTCTTGTTTCTTTCTTAGCCACTTAACCAACGAGCCAGCCATTCAACCAGCCCCTCATGCACACTTCTAGGACCCTAACGAGTCAACCTAGCCCAGCCCAAAGCCCCCTGGCTGAGCCCCTTAACCCTGCACAAGCTGGACACCTGCGCAGCCCCTTGATCACCTCTCCTCCCAGCCTTTGGTGCTCGAGTCCTAGCAAGGCTAGAACTCCACCCCTGACTCATACAAGACCCTAGCTGGCCCTGGTCCCTAGCCAAGCCACAAAACCCAAAAGCCGAGCCCCTAAGATCACAACCCAACAGTTTTGGTTCCAGTTTTGTTAGTTCATGATGTGCACCATTTTGG
Organism: Primulina huaijiensis; assembly: GCF_012295235.1. Taxonomy (NCBI): domain Eukaryota; kingdom Viridiplantae; phylum Streptophyta; class Magnoliopsida; order Lamiales; family Gesneriaceae; genus Primulina; species Primulina huaijiensis. Next base: position 16,983,302 of record NC_133323.1, read on the forward strand.
TTGTTTTTTATGACTGTAAAACTTTTTTAAATCATCCTTGATCATATCCTAATCATGGCAGCCCTCTTAAACACATAAAAACATGAATTTGGAACAAAAATTCAAGAGTTTAAAACACATGTAGGCATAGTTACAAAAATATCAAGTTGTGTGCCTTGTTTTCTTTCAAAACATGTTCAAATAAATATTATAGTGTGATAGATGTTTGAAAGAAAGAATATGACGTGCCTTTGCATATTTTACGCACGAAAACAAAGCGACGATGCGAAGAACGGTGATGTAGAGCCTAGGCTGAATTGTTTCTTCAAAAATACCGAAGCTTCCCAAGAGAAATCTTGTGTGTGTGTCGTGTATATGCTGGTGGGGGAGAGTGTTTTGAGTTTGATGGGGTGTGGGCGTGTTACTTGAATGGTGTGGGGAAGGGTTATGATTTAATTTGTGGGGTAAATTGTACTTTAAACAGTAATTAAGCACTAACCAAGTTTAGGCCCATTAGGAAAGTTAATTAGACCCATTAGTGCTCAATTAAAATATTAAAAATTATTTTGTTTAATAAAGTTTGTGAATTTATTAGCCGGTTTGCCAAAACGTTCGTATTTTTGTTGAAAAACCAACACCAATAAAATTTACGTCTTGACGTATAAAATCACCTCAAAACCCCTTATTTTCAAAAATAAGAAAAAGCATCAATCATATTTTAAATAATTAAAAACAATTATTTAATAAAAATATTTTCCATTTTTTCAGCCATCGATCTCCGTTCCTCGATCACAACTCGAATAACCTTCAAAAATATATTTTAATGCAACCAGGTAGAACATTATATTTTAAACATGTCAATATGCACCACAAAATTAATTTATGTAATTAAAACAATTAATTGAAATACACAAGGAATTTAATAACTCGTATGCATGTGGTTCGCGTAGACCTTCAAATTTTCAAGGCGTTACACATACCATGCTGCTATGGCTAGCAGTATCCTAATGAACTGGAATATCGTGACTGGAGAAAAGGTTTCCTCATAGTCAACACCTTGTCTTTGAGTATATCCTTTTGCTACCAGTCTAGCATTGAAGGTCACCACCTTTCCATTTGATCCAAGTTTCCTTTTGTAAATCCATTTGCATCCAATGACAACAATTCCCTCATATGGATCTACTAAGGACCACATTTGTTCGAATACATGGAGTCCTTCTCGGACTGCATGTCTTCAAGCCATTTAGATGAATCGACATCAGACAATGCTTCCTTGAAATTTCTTAGATCACATCCAGGAATGGGCTCACCTTGGCCGTCTTCAAGAAGCATGCTCAACCTATTAGGCGGCCTTGACTTCCTTACGGATCACCTAGGAGCTTGTGTTTCTTTGATTGGCTGTTGGGGTGTAGGTTCTACTACATGTGTAGTTGGTGGTTCTCGAATCTCATTGAGTTGTATCATCATGCCTTGTCTATCTAATAGAAAATCCTTCTCCAAGAAGGTGGCATTCCTTGAAACAAACACCTTTGTTTCATTAGGATAATAGAAATATTATCCAACAGAGTTCTTTGGATATCCCACAAGGTAGCACAAATTGGATCTACTATCCAATTTGTCTCCCACTGCCTGCTTCACGTAAGCAGGGCATCCCCATATTCTTAAGTAAGAATATTTGGGCGGCTTTTCCATCCATATTTTATATGGTGTCTTGTCCACTGCCTTTGTATGGACTTGATTCAACAACCTTGCCGTTGTTTCAAGAGCATATCCCTAAAGGGATGGCGACAACTCAGTGAACATCATAGATCGGACCATGTCCATCAATGTCTGATTACGACGTTCTGACACACCATTCAACTGGGGTGCGGTAGGCGGAGTCCACTGTGAGAGAATCTCATTATTTTTTAGATAGTCTTGAAAATCAGTACTCAATTATTTTCCACCTCGATCTGATCGTAGTGTTTTAATACTCTTTCCTAACTTTTTCTCTACTTCTGCTCTGAATTTTTTGAACTTTTCAAAGGCTTCAGAATTTTATTTCATTAAATATACATACCTAAACATCGAATGGTCATCGGTAAAGTTAATAAATTAAGAATGGCCATATCTCGTGCTAACACTTAGCGGGCCACACACATCTGTATGGAGATCATGTGCATGTTCCACTTTTCCTAGGAAAGGGTCTTTGGTCATTTTTCTTTTTAGACAGGACTCACATGTCTCTAGAGAGTTTATGTCTCACGAGTCAAACAATCCCTCTCCCACTAGCTCGTGCATCCTTCTTTGGGAAATATGTCTTAGCCTAACGTGCCACAATTGTGCTTGATTTAGACTATCTTGTTTTCTTTTGTTTGTCGTTGTTGTTGAAATCGTGTTTACTTCGACATTCACATATCATTGCCAAAACATTTCTGGCCCTGATAATTTCTTATGTTCAGGCTTCTTGTAGTGAAGCAAACATGTTCTGTGGGGCCCCGGGTCCGACATCTAATATTAATAATTGTAAATGTAACAAATCAAATGATTGAGTAAAGTACATAATCAGTTGTTCACCAACCTACATAAATATCGTTAAAATAATTTAAAGATCTCAAATACTTGAAATATAAATTTTAACATGCCAAAATAAAGTAGTGAACCAAAGAAATCCAACATCATCACATAGCTCCTAAGACCCGAGAATCCCAATCTAACTCGTATCTCCTCGCCCGGAGCTGGACTCTGGCATCCCAAGCCTCGCCTCACCTACCGTCAAGCACATGAAAACAAGAGGTAGCCGACGTGCCGGTGAGTATAAACCCAGTATGATACAATCAATAACATCTGAGATTTAAAATGACAAATAGTTCATATAATTTCATAAAGATGCAATATAATACAATGCATGATCAGAAGCTGTGGGCTATCAATAAATCTCAAGATCAAGTGAATCATCTGCTCATAGTGTACCCAAGGGAAGAGAATCCCTCAGCAACATCCACCGACTCATCCGCTCGGGGTGGGTTACTGTGTTCCACAATCCCAGGACTATGGTGCGCCTATAGAGAGTGTTCAGGCCATAGCAGCGACCTCCGCATACACTATGCCGACTCAACTATAGCCCCATACGTCCAACAAATCAATAAATCAAGGTGACCTCCGCCATATCAAATTTGAATCGACAAGTGGCTCAATATGCAATGTAATGATGCAAATCAATATCATCATCTTGATATCATAATAACCTCATCTCAAGACAACAATCATCATCAAATCACAAGTATTTCATCGAGCCATAGAATTTTCAATTTAAAATAAAAAATGATACTCTTACCTCGTATGTTACCGACCGTAACATACCTTTCAAATATTACCAAAAGGAGATCGAAAGGTGTAGTCGAGAAGTCTTGAATCTTTTAAGTATAGTATAACTCAAGAACTCGGTTCATTTACAAAATAGAGCAGTTTCTGTACGAAATTCATAATTAATTCAATATTTCTTCAAATCAAGATCCGCGAATTGGATATGCAAGAAACCTCAAAGCTCAACAATTGTTCTTCAAAAAGTTTTGTCAAACAAAGTCGTTTACCCATTCGTTCATAATCTGAAACATACAACATCATTCTCACGAATTCTGCGTCAACACATTTCTGGCACACTTTATTATTTTGAGCATAACTTCCTCAATATACAATGGAATCAAGCCAATTTGTTATCATATTGAAGATAAGACAATGCTCTATAACTTTTATTTGAACATCAAATTAAGAATCCCAACCGATTAATACCAGAATTTGAATAAACATAAGGCATGTACACATATCTGCACTAACTCTGAATTCCAGACCAGTTTTAGTAAAAATTACATATCTCTCTCATTTCGTCATGGAATTGAGTGATTCAAGAACCAAATCAAAGCTAACTTGATGCTCTACAAGTTATGAAGACCATAACATCAAAATACAATTAAAAACATCCCATATACCCAAAATACAGTAGGCATAAAAACTGATCTTGCACATAAACAAGAAACCATGCTCATATCCATTTTAAATTTAAACCAATATAATTATAACATCTTCAACATCTTAATATCTCAAATATCAACTCAAATATCAATTCTAAACTTCAACCCATTTCCAAACTTGAAAAAAAATGGGAAATACTTACATTCTCGTGAAGCCCGTGATGAGAGGATCACAAATCTAACTTCATTTCATAATTTTCTTGAACAAATCTCCCATAGATTGAAGAAAGAAATGTAGAAAATGGAAGGAAAGAGGGTTTCGGTGGAGGAGAAGGAGAAGGAGGATAAATGATTGAGAATGAGTGGTGGAAGTCAAAATGAGCTTAAAAAATCAATTTTCGCATCTGTTAGCGCCGCAGCGCCCCTTTCTAGCTCCTCCGCGCCAAAATCCCGAACTGTTAGCGCCTAGGCGCCACTATGCTAGCGCTGCAGCGCCTGAATAGTGCCGATGAACCGTAATTTTTTTTTTTTTGCAAAATTTTTTTTTAAAAAATTCGGGTATTACAATTCCTCCCCTCTAAAAATATATTTCGTCCTCGAAATCAAATCATCAATTTCAAGTCTATGATAGAATGATCAATACTGAAAATAAGACTGAAAATAGAAGCATACTTCATTTGAATAACTCTGGATATTTTTGTCTCATTTTGTCTTCTAATTGCCAAGTTGCCTCATCGACACCATGTCTGTTCTACTGCACTTTAATCAATGGTATCAATTTATTTCTGAGTTGCTTATATTTTCTGTCTAGAATCTTAATCGGTCTCTCAATATAGCCCAAATTCTGATCTAACTCAACCTCATCGATTGGAAGTACATGAGAAGGATCTGGATGATATTTCCTCAACATACACACATGAAAAACATCATGAACACCTGATAATGCAGGAGGAAGAGCTAATCTATAAGCCAAATCACCAACACGTTCTAAAATCTCATACGGACCTATGAACCTCGGTGATAATTTACCTTTCTTTCTAAATCTAACTGTACCACGGAAAGCAGATATTTTCAGAAAAACTCTGTCACCTTTCTCAAAAATCAATGGTCGTCTCCTGATGTTCGCATACTTAGCCTACCTATCCTGAGCAGCTCGCATACGACTCTGAATCAATTTCACCTTCTCTGTCATATCTCTTATCATATCAGGTCCTCCCATTGGTGCTTCAGATAAATCGTCCCAATACAAAGGAGATCGACACTTCCTGCCATATAGTGCGTCAAATGGTGACATTCCAATGCTTACTTGATAACTGTTGTTATAAGAAAACTACACAAGTGGTAACGAATCCTGCCAACCGATACCGAAATCCATCACTACAGCTCTAAGCATATCCTCTAATGTCTGAATAGTACGTTCTGACTGTCCGTCTGTCTGAGGATGATATGCTGTAGTCAAATGCAAACGAGTACCAAGGACCTCTTGTAAACTCTGCCAAAAATGAGAAGAAAATATAGTATCACGATCTGATACAATGGACTTAGGCACACCATGCAATCGCAAAACTTCTCTGATGTACAATCTAGCCATCTGATCATGCCTATATGTCATCTGATAAGGAATGAAACACGAAGACTTGGTTAATCTGTCAACGATAACACAAATTGCATCACAACCCCTCGACGACCTCGGCAATTTCGTGACATAGTCTATGGTGATATGGTCCCACTTCCATTCTGGAACCTTAAGGCTATGCAGAAGACCTTCTGGTCGCTTCCTTTCTGCTTTCACTTGTTGACAATTCAAATATCAAGATACAAATTCTGCTATGTCATATTTTATTCTTTTCCACCAAAATTGTTTCTTCAAGTCATTGTACATCTTTTTACTTCCAGGGTGTACACTGAACTTACTGCAATGAGCATCACGCAAAACCTGTATCCTCAGTTCTGAAATATTAGGAACTACAATACGATCATTCACAAACAAAATACCATCAGTATTGACCAGAAATTCTGACCGATGTCCTGATCTGACGAGTTCAACAGATTTCTAAATGCTTTGATCTACCCTTTGGGCCTCTCTAATTTTTACAAACAACTCTGGCTCTGCCTGAATCACAAATACTCTTACAGGTTGAGTATCTACCACAAAATCCAAACTAGAAAGACAACAGTCTTCTACTAGATCAGATACACTGCTAGTGATCAAGGACATACTGCATACTGTTCTGCTCAAAGCATCGGCTGCTGCATTAAACTTGCCTGGATAATATGTTATTTCGCAATCATAGTCTTTTAACAAGTCTAACCAACGTATCTGTCTCATGTTCAGATCCGCTTGTGAAAAGAGGTATTTCAAACTCTTATGATCAGTGAATATGTCAAATGTCTCCTCATACAAGTAGTGACGCCAAATCTTTAAAGCAAAAACCACTGCTGCTAGTTCCAAGTCATGTACTGGGTATTTAGACTCATGTGGCTTCAATTGTCGTGAAGCATAGGCAACAACACGACCATGCTGCATTAATACACAACCCAGTCCTTGATGTGAAGCATCAGTGTGCACTGTAAATCCTCCTACACCTGATGGAATAGTCAGAATTGGAGCACTAGTCAATCTCTTTTTAAGTTCAACAAAACTAGCCTCACATGCCTGAGACCAAATAAATGGTGCATTCTTTTGTGTCAGCTGGGTAATTGGCCTCGCAATATGTGAGAATCCTTCAATAAATCTACGATAATATCCTGTCAAACCCATAAAACTACGCACCTCAGGAACTGATGTCGGTCTAGACCAATTGATGACTGCCTCAACTTTACTCGGATCAACTGATATACCAGCACTCGAAATCACATGTCCAAGAAAAACCACTCTATCAAACCAAAACTCGCATTTGGATAATTTAGCATACAACTTTTCAGTTCTCAAAATCTGCAAAACAGCTCTCAAGTGCTCGGCATGCTCAAATTCAGATTTTGAATAAATAAGGATATCATCAATGAAGATCACAACAAATTGATCTATATACCGTTGAAACACACGGTTCATCAAATCCATAAATACCGCCGGTGCATTGGTCAACCCAAAAGGCATTACAAAAAATTCAAAATGCCCATACCTAGTACGAAAAGCAGTCTTAGGTACATCTTCCTCTCTAAATCTTAACTGATGATCTCCATATCTTAAATCAATCTTAGAATATACTGAAGAACCCTGCAACTAGTCAAAGAGATCATCAATCCTTGGTAAAGGAGCGTGCATGATAAGATGGTGAAAATTTAAAACCAAAGTGGGGAACGAAGATGTTTGAAGGTGTGAATTGAGCTTCACTATATTCTCTTGAATCGAGGTAACTATCAGCAGCGGAAAAAAAAAGATAGATGGAGATGTAAGGTGTGGGGGAGACGAATAAAGGAATGAAATCCTATTCCTAGCTAAAGTTGGAGATGTAAGATGTTGAAGAGCCGAATAACGGAATGAAATCCTATTCCTGGCGAAAAATGTAAAACACATGGATTTGAATCTAAAATGAAAGGTTCTAATATAGACTTTTTATTACTGTATCCCAATTCAGTCAAAAAAAAAAAGAAAAAAAGAAAAATTTGCTGCTGGTGGTTACTGAGTGCAGAGGAATAAAGGAGAGTGAGATTTATATTAACAGACTGATTTAAATCTTTGACAATGGTTGAGAATGGATCCCTCTGTCATTTATGATGCTAGGACTAACGACACACACATACACGTTCAGGTTTTATTTGAAACAATGTCTAGACCAAGGGAAGTGCGAAGAGTTGTGCTTTTACATTGATCGACAAGGGAATATGTTAAGTTTCGCTGAGGCTACTTGATGACTATGAAGTCACTGTCGAGTTACTTTGTGTCATGTTCCGTTTTGTCTAGTCACCTGTTTTGCTCGAGGGCGAGCAAAAGTTAGTATTGGGGGTTCATATAGGGGGATTTTACTTGTTTTTCATGTCATGTTATGTCGCATTGTGTTGCATTTATCATTTAGATTGCATGCATTTTGTGTTATTTTAGCATAATTTATGTTTTCTTGTTGCTCATGTGTTTTTGGTTGGTGAAAATGCAGGAAATTTGTGCATGAACTGGAGAAATTCGAGAGACCTCTGCCCTGGCGGACATAGCCTGCAAGGTAAGGGAAAAGGAGTTTTTGCGAGAGTCATCCGCCCGGGCGCAAATTTATGTCCGCCGGGTGCGTCAAAGAAAAAGTGAAAAAAAAATCTACGAAAGCCATCCGTCCGGGCGGAAACTTATGTCCTCCGGGGCGAGCTTGTATTTTTGGAAAGAATTTTTGGACGATTTCTTCCCTTAATTCTGAATGGGGAGAAGATGGTAGGGGGTTTAAGCACGAAATAAGGGATTATTCATCATTATTCAGCAGCCACCACAAGCTTTGGAGAGGATTTGGCGCTTGGATTGAAGATTCGAAGATTTCCGGACACCGTTTTTTGTGTTTTTCGTCAAATCTAGTATTTTTAATTTAGTTTTTATCCTTTAAACATTGTTGTGTTTATTTTTACTAAGAATTCTAGTAGCTAACTTTAAATATTTGTTGGGATTTAAGGGGATCCTACCCCAAACTTTGATTTAATTAATTTATATTTCGATTGTTGCGTTATTCTTGAATGTGCTACTGTTTTTCATTGTGTTGTTAGAGCGTAGATAACTTTAACAACGTTTTTATATTGAGAGTGAGTTCGAGAGAATAACTTGTGATAGGAGCGAGTGGCATAGTTCATGGATCTACAATTTACATAGATATATGAAATTGGATACGCGCCGATAGTCATAGTTCGGGAGGGCGAAAACTAGGGGATTTTATAGATCGACATACGATTCACTATTGATAAATAATTAAAGACATTTAATTACTTCAATGAGTAGAATTAGTTTGGCATAGCTCGAGAGAGTGTGTTCAATTGAATAGGAGATCTTTTCGGAAGCATACAATCACCATCGAACGAATTAATTAATTAACGAGGGTTAGGTGAACTGAAATTCCCAACAAATTCATTTCTCATTGAATTTTAATCAACCATTTTAGATATTATATTTAATTATTAAATTCTTGAATCTTTTCATTTTTTATTGCACCCAACGGATAATGGTAAGAGCGTCTAGTAGCATCGCCCCATGATCCCTTAGGTATCACTGATATTGCATTCAAGAACCTTTAGTTATGGTTAACGTACAGTACGGTCCCTTCAACACATATATTCCGATCGAATCTACAACAATTGGTATATCGAGAGTTGCATATGAACTCGACAACGATGCGATTTATCTTTGAGTACTAATAGTGACATGACATGTGCAACTAGGAAAACACATTTTTCTAAAGAACATTTCTTGCTCTGGCCAGATACTCCTCGCACTATTAACTCATCAGATCATATAGGATATCTTCACCCATAGGCGAACGGTGAATCCCCGACTTCAATACATTTGCTCCTACGTATTTCGAAACTACTCCCAACCTCGCCACCTGATGACCCTCGATAGAGTGGGTAAACGGATCAAAGTGCATACTAGTACGTATGGCCCCTACATTGTCTCGGGTCAAAGGACTAATGGTGTACAACAATAACTGTGAACTATTCCACTCGATAAGTGAGAACCACTTGGACAGTCCGAGGGAGGGTTGTTCAGTGCATCATCATATGATCACCCATCTGTGTGAATGGACATCTCCATGCCCTTGTAAATGAAACATGGCGTTTACATCACAGATTCTAGTATCAAGCTCGAGCGACTTTTATCCTTGTTTTAGGCGGCTGAATCGACTAGGAACCTGTTTAGAATATACGGTACATTTCTTAATGAGTTTCGTGGTCTTACGTTGAGAGATAGACCTCATGGTACCTATTGTATATTCAAGGACTTTTTCTATGCAGCTTGCATGGGTATACAGATAAAGTATAATGACATAATCGAATGAAATCGTCAAATATTATTAAAATAAAGATTGATTTACATTAGAGTCGATAAAGTCCAAGCCACAAGTTGTCTTGCCTGGCACCTACTCTAACAGTTCAACATAAACTTCTTCCTGCAGCTGACCATTCAGAAATGCACTCTTCACTTCCATCTCGTAAACTTTGAGATTCTTGAAAGATGCATAGGCAAGGAACATTCTAATTACTTCCAGTCTTGCAACTGGTGCATAAGTTTCATTGTAATCTATTCCCTCTTCTTGCCTATATCCTTGTACTACAAGCCTCGCTTTGTTACCCACAACTGAACCGTCTTTGTTTAGTTTGTTTCTGAATACCCACTTTGTACCTATGATAGTTTTAGAAACTAGTCTTGGAACTAGGTTCAAGACATTGTTATGTGTAAACTGATTAAACTCTTCTTGCATGGCATTTATCCAGTTAGGATCAGTAAGAGCTTCATCAGTTTTCTTAGGTTCCAAATGAGAAACGAAGGTTGAATGAATAAATTAATTAGACATTTGATTTCGAGTTCTAACCGGATCAAATAGATTACCTATCACCAATTCCTGAGGATGTGATTTCTTCCATCTGTACTCAGCATTTGTTGCTTCCATTTCAGTAACTGTTTCAGTTGGCAACTGAATAGTTTCTTCAGTTTCAGTTGGAGCTGTATCACTTGGTAACTGAATATTTCATTTTGCTCCACCAACTGATTATCTGTGACAATTTCTTATTCAACTGATTGATCCAACACTTCTGGTTCTGGTGTTTGAAGGTTATTTCGATTAATGTGATTCACTTCTTCATTATCATCCTCCAAATTGATATCTGTAAAGCGATCAACTAGCTCAACTGGATCAGTTGGCTTATCGGTTAGCAAAGATTCATCAAATACAACATGAATAGACTCTTCTACATTCAAAGTGCATTTGTTAAATACTCTGTAAGCTTTACTAACTGAAGAGTATCCAAGAAATATTCCCTCTGCAGATTTAGTATCGAAGGCTTTTAAGTGATTTTTTCGATTGTCAAGAATAAAACATCTGCAACCGAATCTTTTGAAATATGAAACCACACTTTTGCATCCAAGCCAGATCTCATATGATGTTTTCAAATGATTCTTATTAATCATTGATCTGTTCTAAGTGTAATATGCATTGTTTACTGCTTCTGCACAAAATCTTTGAGAAATACCAGAATCAGCAAGCATTGTTCTAGCAGCTTCTTTAAGGGTCCGATTTCTTGTCTCAGCTACACTATTTTGCTGAGGGGTTCTTGCTGCTTAAAGCTCATGCTTGATCCCAGTATTTTCTGAAAATTGAGAAAGATTTTGATTGACGAATTCAGTCCCTCGATCAGACCTTATTCGATCTGTAACGTACCGTACTTTTAACTACTTTAAAATTTACAGAAAAATAAAAATTTTCTTAATTAAATAGAAACCTTCAATTTGCGATAATAATAAACTGATCATTCAAAATATTTTCAATGAAAGTATCACAAATAAAGTTTGCTAAAAACACTTGTTTAAATATCGTAAACAATAACGTGAAATCTGAGTATTTGAAACATTGCAGAATTTCATAAAAACATGAGCGGTCCTCGGGTTTAGACTCCTGCTCTGTCCAAGCCGGCTCATTGGTCCCACCCCTGGTCTCCTCAAATTCATCCTCACCTGCATCGATCAAGTCTAGTCAGTCTAAATACTCAACATGTATAAACTGGAGATAACAAGTACTACATAATAAAATCACATGCATCTTTAAAGTAGAGATTACATACTTGAAACTTGAACGTAATAGCATAAACATACTTGAAACATGAACTTAGTAGCATAAACGTAGACGTGCCATCATCATAAAACTTTTCTTAAACATTCTTGCATAATACATACTTGAGCATACATAACATCATTTTGCGTAGAGATATGTTTCAAAACAAGTGACCTATACATAAATGCGCCTGATCAGACTAAACCACAGTACTGGGCTGGCAGGAAAAATCCACTACCACATACCTGAGATCTCCGGTCATGCTTTACCGGGTGGATTGGTCCCTGGTCATGCTCTACCGCTTTCGAATCCTGAGCTAAACCCAGTCATGCTTTACCGGGGTGGAGAGGTCCTCAGTCACGTTCACCGACTTCCAAACCCGTTCATAATTTGGTCACAAGACATTTAACATACCTCAAAAACATAAACATATTTTCTTTTGCATGTCGAATATACTTACTTGGCATTGAGGGATTGGTTGGATCTCGCTTGGGACCACTGCTACACATACTAACATGAGTTCAAACACTTATCTTTCATAGCTTAGATGTATAATCATGCTCACACACAAAAATGGCAAAATTTCCTTATGAAGTTCTAAATCTCTCGAGACTCGACCTCGTTTAATCACTGTACTAAATCACGACATTAAACCCAAAAACTATCCCTAAAAAAAATATTTTTTTTAAAATTTTTTTTAAAAGGGGTACACGGACCCCGTGTAAGGGTCCGGATAGGGGCTGTAAATTCAAATTTTGAAGGAAAAAGAGCATGAACTCCGTTTCCGGGTCCGGGAAGGGGTCCGTGTAGGTGCTAGAATCGCAAACCAACAGATTTTCTCTACACTTTTGACTTAATTCTCCTAACTCAATCATACGACCCATGAACCAACACACCGAGACTCGTCTTAGGGTGCTGTGGCATAGACTAAACCCATAAAAATACCCCAAAACAACGACATCCAACCTACAATGCAATACGACTCATGAACACGAAATTTGACACTAAATCAATTCCTACGACTTCTAATTCAACCAAGTGCCTAATGACACAAAACAAAACACTAACAATCATCCCAACATCATTCTTGATATGCTTAAACACAACAGTGATCACCCGTCGAACCCCAACGAAGCCTGCAACAATAAAACTTCAATAACACATCAAGAACGCATTTTTCATAAAAATGCATTTTGAGCAGTCCCATGCAAACAATCATAACTCACTCATTTCTTATTCAAATATTTTGAATTTACTGTCAAATCAAATATATCAAAAAGTTCTACGTTTTATATTTTGAAAGTTTTTCCAGATAATCGACCGAAAAGCACAATAATTAAAATGACAGCGAATTTTGCGTTTTAGATCCAAAAACGTTTCAAAAATCGATCCAACAAATTTCTGCTCAAACTTTTGTACATCATACATGGATTTTTACGCATAATAAACATCACAACACATAATATTACGAGATCGATGCAGGAATAATAGAATATACATGCCCATTTGATATTTAAAATTACTGAACCGACGATACCGAAGCGGGAAAGATGCGAGGTTGATCCGAGATAAACGTGGCACGATTTATCTTTGAAGAAAACGGATTAAAATTGCTGAATTCCTTGAAGAGGGAGGGGCGGCTGCTACTTAGACTTGAAACAAACCAAATGAAGTGTGTGTGTGTGGGTCGTGTATGGGTGTGTGTAAAAGTATGTGTGTGCATGATTTTAGGTAATAATTAGGGAATAAAAATTGTTTAATTAAAAAATAACCACTAATTAAATGTTAGTCAAACATTTAACGTGCATCACATAAATATAAATAAATTTATGATAATGCAATTTCATAAATCATGCATTTAAAAAAAATCATTTTAAATTTGATTAAATAAGTTAACAATTAAATAAACACATGAGATTTATGTGTACTGATTTTGGGCTCTACACGATCAATCTCGACTGATTTTTCATTTAATAGTATTTTGAAAAGTTTAATCAGATGTACAGTAGTTTGGTCTTTGGATATGAGAAAAATGACTCAAGTAAATCTTGAATAGTCATCTACGACTATTAAGGTGTGTTTCATTCCTCCTAAGCATCGGGAAGATGATTTACAACCCTTGTTTTTAAATGACGATCTTACTTGCTTATCAAACTGACATGCTGAACAAATTTTATCTTTTGAAAAATCTATTTTGGACAAACCAGTTACAAGATCATGGTTACTCAGATAAGCAATAGATTTAAAATTTAGGTGGTTCAACCTCTTATGCCACTGTAACGGTCATGGGCCATGGCATAGCATGGGCCTCGGCCCATACACACGCACCATTACGCATAGGACTTATCCAGCCCAGGCACTGGAGTTTTTACCATCCCAAGATTAGAACCGAAGACCTCTTGGATTGCTGCCAAGATCTATATAAATACAGGAGATCTTGGGTTCTAATCATGGGAAGGTAAAAACTCCAGTGCTTGGGCTGGATAAGTCCTATGCGTAATGGTGCGTGGGTATGGGCCGAGGCCCATGCTATGCCATGGCCCACGACCGTTACAATATCTTGTGTATTTAACTGATTAACTGCTGGATAAGTCCTATGCGTAGTGGATCCTACCCGAGGTGGTTGAAAGCGTGACGTAGGAGCAGTTGAAGTCTCCAAACATCCATAAACATATCTTGTGTATTTAACTAATTAACTGCTGTTTTCAAACTGATTTGATCAATTAAAGCATACGTCAGTTCAGTTCCTACAAAAACTGAATTGATATATGCGACAACTGATCCCTGCTTTCCAATTATTCACTTTACATAAGTTAAAATGTTTTCTAATTTAAAAGTTTTCTTCACGAAGGATTACTTCGAGTTTCTTCTGCTTGGTTTTTAACCAAACCCGATTTAATTCATCGGTGTTAACATTCTTAGAGCACGAACTATTGCAGCTCCTTAGAGAACATTGTGTTTGAAATGCCTTCAAAAGCACCAGAACACGATCCTTCACATATTAATGTGTTTTAATCCTGAATTAAATCAAAATTTAATATAAAATTTCCAAATTAAAAACTTAGAATTTTAATATTTATTTAGCCCTCATGAACCACGACTCGACCCCCGTTGAGCCATGTTTCAAACTTTAGTTCATAAAAGCCCTCGTTTCGAACCAAGCTACTAACCCTCGAGCCATAATCGTTTTTCTCTGATCCACACCCGAACCACCCTGAGCCAACTTCAAACCAGACCCTTTATGAACCCTCGTGAACCCTTAGCACCCCTAGGACTCGACCCTAGTCCCAAATTGAAGCCCCAAGATCAGACACATGCCATGGCCGAGAACCCTTAAGCACTAGGACTCCTCGAATTGCTTGCTAGGACCCTAACCACTGGGCCAGCCCCTGACCCAGCCCCTTGTGCTAGGACCCTAAAGACTTAACCTAGCCCAGCCCGACGCCCCCTGGCCGAGCCAAGCTAGGACTCCTTCCCAACCACTTGTCTCGAGTCCTAGCCTTCTCTGACTCTGACCATGAGCCAGCCAAGACCCAAGCCAAGCCATGCAAAGCTTATCCCCTTAAACCCGACCCTTGCTCAACAAAATCGTGAAGATTGTTCCAGCATGTTGTTCCTTGTGTGCAGTGTTTGTGTCTTAGGACTTCTTTAAAATCATGTAAAACAACACAAGTTCAACCCCTAATCATGGCAGCCCCTTATGTACATAAAAGTCATGATTTTTGGATCAACAACATGTTTTAAAAATTCATGTTTGATGCATAAACGAAAATAAATAAAAGCATAACTCGTTCTACATACAAAACATAATTAAATACATATTATGGTGTGATGATGAGTAAAGGAAACAGTATGGCGTGTCTTTGCGTAATTTACGCACGAATATCCGTTAACGAAGCGAAGAACGACGATGAGAAACTTTGGGTGAATTTACCTTGAATTTTCAAAGCCTCCTTCATGAACTTTGTGTGTGTGCCGTGAGTTTGAGATAAAATAAGAGTTTGAGGGGGTGTAGGGGAGTGAGGCGTATGATTATGATTGGTTAAGGGGTGAGTTTTGGTTTTAAATAATAATTAAAACACTAATCATAGCTTAGACCCATTAAATAAGTTAGTTAGGTCCAATAAGCCCATTAGTGCTTAATAAAATTATTTTTTAAATAAAGTTTGTGGAATTATTAGCCGAGTTGTCAAAACATTCATTTTTTTGATGAAAATCGTATATCGATAAAAATAACGTCCCAACGTATAAAATCACCTCAAAACTCCTTATTTTAAAAAATAAGAAAAAACATCAACCTTATTTTAAATAATTAAAAATTTTAACTAATAAAAACATTTTTCATTTCCAGCCATCGGTCTCTGTTCCTCGATCACAACTCGAAATAACCTTTAAAAATATTTTTTAATGCAACCATGTAGAAAAGTATATTTTAAACATGTAAATATGCACATCATAATTAATTTATGAAATTAAAGCAATTTAATTAAAACATATACGGTGAAACGTCTGCCAATCTTATTGCTTTAAAAGTACTAAGAATTTTTTTTTCTTTTTTAAACTATGAAATCGGTCAAACCCTTAGCAATACATAAAAATATTTTAATAAAATATTTTGCACCATTTTAAAATAATAAATCAACCAACTAACATTTGAAAATCAAAAGAAAATTGTCGAAACATGATATCGTCAAATATTTTACCAAACCTAAAAAACAATAAATTTGAAAAGTTAGCCCATACTAAACCTCTCAAAAGCATAAATAAATTATTTTAAAAATCTTTAACTTAATCATAAACGTAAATCATAATTGCGGAAAAATAGAAGCGCTGGTCCTCGGGTCATGTGCACCTTATGTCCAGTCGCGTCAACCATCAAGACCTCCATCAAACTCACCTGCATCCGTCATATCTAGTGAGTCTAAAGACTCAACACACTATAATCTTTATAACAAATAATATGTATAAATTCACAATCAACCGTGAAAATACTTTTACGTAAAAATAACATTTTCCTGACATGCATAACATAAACCTCAACATTTTCTTTTTTCTCATTTCATAACATGTATCATTTTATCATGATCATAAAGATTTTTCTTTTTATTGAATTCAGATCGTTAATTGTGACATTTCTCATCCTCATAAAGTTGATGGATCCATCTACGTGTAACCACAGTACTAGGCGACGGGAACATCAGCGACAATCTCACATCAACTGAGCCTTGGCCTATCCTCATCGAATGGAAATATGATCGTCAGGCTCCCTCTGGAACCTTCTCCCATAAATGGGCTCTCTCTGGGGCCGTTTCCCTCACGATATCCTCATTCTTATCCACATATCCTCAATAGTCACAATTCCATCACTTCCTTCAACTTTCTACATTTTCATCACTTTATAAAAATCATATATTTAATATCTTTTTAAAAACAAGCATGCAACATATCTTTTAACTTTTTCGTTTCATAATAAATTCCATAAACAATCATAAAATTCCAAAAACTTTTAAAATAAACATTTTTGCATATAAAAATCCTTAAATATTTTAAATAAACATAATAGCATATAAAACAGCATTAAGAGAACTGCCATGACGTTTACTAATTTTCGGGTGTAAAATTACCGTTTTACCCCTAGACGTAACATTTCCCGTTTTTGACTTTTTCTTAATTTCTTTGACTCTAACATGTCCCAAATTATTAAGCTTAAATTAAAATTCTCATAATTTTATTTATCTTAAATATTAGGTTTTTTTTTATCTAATTCGTAATTAATCGTTTTGAAGGCGTTTTAATCCCGAAAATTTCCAAACTTTAATATAAAATTCTTAAATTTAAAACTTAGTATTTTTATATTATTTTATCCCTCGTGAACCATGACTTGACTCCCGTGAGCCGTGTTTCGATTATTTTGATCATCAAAATCCCTAACTTGACCTATATAGTTCGCCCCCGAGCAATGGTTCGATTTTCTGGAGCCACCCTCGAGCCATGCTGGACCAAACCCTGACCAACACCTTAGGACACCCTTCTGGACCCTTGGAACCCACGGACCACCCCCAGGCTTGAACCGAAGCCACACTAGCAGGTGCCAGCAGCGGCCGAGAACTCCACTAGTGCATGGACTCTACGTTTTTGTGCCTAGGACCCTAGCTGACCGAGCCACCCTTGAACCACCCTGTTGTACCCTCACCTAGGACCCTAAGGACGCACCCTAGCCCAGCCCGAAGTCCCCAGACCGAGCCATGTTTCCTACGCAAGCCACTGAACCCGCGCGACGCTACTTGGACCTTTCGGGGAGGAGTCCTAGCTTCCTGCCCTCTCAAATCGAGTCCTAGCGTGGCCAAGACTCTTCCCTAGACTCAACAAGCCCCTAGCCGAGCCATGGCCCCAAGCCGTGACCAAGCCACCCACCTATACCTAAAAACCGAGCCATATGATCATTCTATGCCCGATTTGGTTCCAGCTTGTTGTTTCGTGTTGTGCTGCGTTTTGGATGGTTTTCCAGGACCCTTAACTCATGTAGAAACAAGGCTTGATCATATCCTAATCATGGCAGCCCCTTGAACAACATAAACATGATTTTGTATCAAAAATTCATAAGTTTAATACATGTATGTGCAATAATACAAAAATATTAACAAGAATACCAAGCTTTCCATACCCACATGATTTAAAACAATAATATGATGTGATAGACGAGAAAAAGAGATGTATGACATGTCTTTGTGTTTTAAACGCACGATTATATGTTGACGATGCGAATAACTTTGACGAGGAGGGCCTAGGCTTGTGTTCCCTTGAAAACTTCGACTTCCTCTCTTCAAACTAAGATGTGTTTGTCGTGTGTTTTGATGGAGAGAATTGTGAGAGTGTTAAAATCTGAATGTGGACGTGAACAATGAGGGTTTGGGGGTGAGTTTTGCACTTTAAATACTCCCTAAATCAACTAACAAGGCTTAGCCCTATTAAGGGTTTAATTAGGGGGCAAACTTTCAATAACTCCCTACATCTCTTCTCAACTTTATTTTTACTCCCTATCCCTTCAATTCTTTGTTTTAGCTTCCTAATATTTTAAAATTTCCAATAATACCCTTATCCTTTTATTCTAATAATTGATTCTTTTAAACATAAAGGCCCATCATGCTTCCGTAAAATAAATTAAATCTTTTACCTCTTTGACCAGAGTGCCACCGGGTTATATCCACCGTTTTTTTACGAACTGCTCCTCACAGTCCAACCACACGATCACAACCGATGGTTACAGACGCAGATTCCTTCAGTAGTACTTAGCACAACTCTAATTCGTTTCCTACCTTAGGGTGTATAATAAAAGATAAAATTTTGAAAATAATACATGAGAGGGGCTGAGAGTAAAGATCTCTTTATTCAAACACTGACATTTATTATTACATTGAAACCTCCTGTAGAGGAGGAGAAACTTGTTTAGCTACTGATAGTAGCCGAACTTGAAAGACACATAAACTAGTAAGAGAAATATTACAATTGGTTTTGAAAGAAATGAGGAAAATGTTCGATGATCTTCACTTCCTTCTTACTGCCTTATTTATAGAAGGCTTCCTTCGGATTTTAAACTCGGACTTCAAATCTTCATAAGCCTTTACAGCTTGCTTGGGACCATATAGTGGTTGAGTGGTCCTTTCCTTCTTTTTCTAGATTATTAATCTAGACATCAACTTTTCCCATTCTTTTATTTCACCGCACTGCCAGTAGGAATGCGTTTGAATAAGATCAGCTGTAATTTTGTCCCCTTTCTCTTGGAACATTAGGACTAATGATCGGAGAGCTTTCAGCTCATTCCTTTCATACTTGAGTTTTCTTTTTAAAACCTTTAGATATGTAAAATACATTTTCTTTTAGGTTTCTTTCTTGGTGTGTTTTATTGGTTCCAATATGTCCTTGTTTTATAGATGAAAATTTCGGGACCAGTTTTCTTGTTCTCTTTATTGGATTCCTTTTTTGAATAAAGTATCCAATGTTCTTCCGTCTTTTACCACTCATTATTAGTGGTTCTTGTGTCCTTTTCCACCGATTATTGGTGGTCCTGTTTTCTCTACTCACATGGTGGTCCTCTTTTTGTTAGTGGGTTTAGTCACATGTCTCTTTTAATTTTGTCTAGGAATCTTCAGCTTTTTGTGTCCTCGAGGAAAATGTGAATGTGGTCCTTCCCCACTTGTCCTTGCTTCGGTAAAATGTTTCCGATCAGATCTCGGTTTGAAACCTTTACCGAATTCCGGTTCTTTCTGTTTCTGGCATTCAGGGCAGATGTTTTCTGACCATCTTCCTATGTGTGCCATATTACAGAACTTTTGGCGAGTCTCTTTACTTGCCGGTAGCTTGCTATTCCACAAAAGATTTCTTTTCTTCTCGAATAGGTCTTCTGCAAAGCTTGTAGTTTTTCCTGTCATAGTGTTTAACAGGAATGATCCATTTAAAGAATTTTGGTAAAAATTAAATGGAAATTTGACTTTGTCCATCTCCGTGAGACAGATCCAGATACCCCATGCTCTCCTGGTAGATATGTCATCTTCATTAAATAAAGCGACTAAGGGGGTTTCATTTGTAGGAGGATCCTTTATAAATTTTTGAGAATTCACATCTGGCCTCCTTAGCTTGATAAAATGAAAGGCTTCGTGTGAGCCTTTTCCTACTGGTTCTGGTGCTGCACTGAAAAAGTATAGCTCCAAAACATCTCCTCTGGACAAATGATCATTATTTGCCCAAGTCTCATGAACAGCTTCCTGAATCCATTTTGGTAATGCTGATATCTCCGGGAAGCTGGGCGAAGTAGTATAAACTGAGGCAAGAGCCCCAAATTCATACCAGGCTTTGACCTCCTTTGGATATGAATTTTGTTTCATCCATACCCTAGGATATTTTCCTGCAACATCAACTCGAACCATGGCTGGGTTGATGCCAATTCTTGTGTTTAATTTCTCCCAATTCTGTTGGTAAACCTGAAATGGAGAAATTGTAGTTTCATTAGTACCAACCTTAGTTTTGCCTTTGTCAGTACGAGGCCTAAGATCGATCTATCCCTCTTCAATCCCCGAGGTGAAGGGTTGACTTGAGGACTCGAGATAAGGATCTGGAGTCTCAATTTTTGTTTTAGCCGACTCATCTATAGATGATCCCGACCTAACACTTGTGCTAGGGGTACTTGAATCCCCTGCTCCAGGTATAGAGTCCTGTACTCGAAAACTCTCCATTTGGGAAACCAATGGTTTCTCAATGCCTTGGAGGATAGGCCTTTGCATTACAGACCATAACTGAGTATATGCCTGTAAACATCCTGTGATTCGATCAGAGACAATTCTCTTATCAGCTTGTTGAAGCCTTCCCGCAACTTCTGCGTTCAGTGCTAACTTGTTAAACTCGGTTTGAAGCATTTCAAGGTGTTCCCTCAAATGCCTTTGCATCTTGATAATAGCATCAATGTCAATGCTGTCCATCTCTTGTTAAAAAATCTGCAAGAATGTTTTCATAAGATTTAATTATCATAATATCAAAAATATAATTTTGACATAATGCCTGCCATCTTAATAATCTGGTCTTCTCAGGTTTAGATTCAATTTTATTCCTTAAGAAAGCTTTCACCTGGGTGTTATCAACTTTCAAAGTGAATTTCTTTGCAAGTAGAAATAATGGCCATTTTTCAAAAGCCCTTTTTACTGCATAAAATTCCTTCTCGTTGATATGCCATCTTATGGCTTCTGTATCTGAGAATAAACCTCTACAATATCTGCATGGTTGTTCTCCATCTGGTGTGAGCTTAGTAAGAACTGCTGCCCACCAATGATCACTAGCATCGGTATACAATACAAGATCATCCTCATCTTGGGGAATAGCCATTTTTGGAAGATTCTTACAAATCTCCTTTAATTGGCATAGTCCTTTTGTGTGTTCATCCGTCCATATAAATCTAGCATCTTTTTTCAATAATGGACTAAACACTTTCCTGTGTTTTGCTAGGTTTTTACTAAACATCCCAGCAAAATTAACAACTCCTAAGAAACTTTGAAGTTGCTTCTTGTCTTTGAGACTTTCTGGAAAATTCTGCACCTTCTCTACTATATGTTCGTGCAGAATTATTCATGACTCATCGATCTCAATTCCAAGGAATTCAATCTTTCTTGTGGCAATGACTGCTTTCTTTTCAGATAAGACCAGTCCTTCTTTTTTACAAACATTAGAGAAATTCCCTAAATTTTTGATATGTTCTTCCATATTTTTAGATGCGATTAAAACATCATCTATATAGACGAACATAAACTTAAAATAATATTTAAAAAGATTATCCATCTTTCTTTGAAATATCTGAGCTGAATTAGCCAATCCCATTGGTAATACTTCCCAAATATGATGTCCCTGAGGTGTGGAGAAAGCTGTAAATTTCTTTTTTCTTCTTGCATTCGAATCTGATAAAATCCAGACTTACAATCGAACTTAGAGAATATCTTAGCATTGCGTATACAACTTATTAGATGTTCTCTACTAGGTATGAAATACCCATCAAACTCCAGAATCTTATTAATTTCTTGATAATTAATAACTAATTTGGGTTTTCCTCGTTTTATCTCACCATGATTTCTTACCAGAAAACATGGACTGCTATATGGTGACATTCCTGCTTTAATTAAACCAAGGTCCAAGTGTTCCTTGATTATAATCTGCATATCCCTTTGATCAATAATATTCATTGGAATAGGCTTGCAACGGACAAATTCATACTCTTTGCCTTCCTTAATTTTAAGGCAAACTTTGAGTTGATTTCTATCCCACCATGCCAAAGGATCTTCATTATAATTTTATCTGATCCTTTTCTTGATATCTTCTAAGGATACCTTACATTCAAACTCTACTTCATTCTTATGCAGAGTTATCTTAAGGTATTCTATTTCTTCTGGTTAGAGAGGTTTATCTGCTCTTAACTGGAGCATTGTTTCTCCGAACCGTCTAGAATCTTTCATTTTTGGGTTCAGAAGTTGTCCTGAATCACCACGCTTGCTGCGAAACTGGATGGACAATTTTTGATAAAATGCCTCTCTTAGTCTCTGGACTATGATTTTGTGATTACAAGGAGTTGTAAACACTAATCTTCTAGTCTCATTTTCTTGAGTATAGGATTTGAACATTTGTAGGAAATTATTTCCTAGCAAAATGTCAGCTCCGGTATCATGAAAATAAATTGGTGGTGTTTTTACCTTGTACCAAGGTGTTTGCCCTGCACCGCCAATCATGATTTCAATCATCTTAATCCCTTTACATAAGATTAAGATTCTTCTGGAAAAATCTCGTCAGCAATCTTTGGTAATTCTTCTTCCAAATTATTTGGAAAAACTCCTCGTTTTGCTGTACAAATGCCAACACATGAATCAATATAAGCAGCAAAATATTCTGCCTTATATTGTTCATATAACATTCCTACTGGAATGTATATGGAGAATGGACTTGTGGTCATTGGATTTTCCACATCTTATCTTCTGCCATAAACTCCATTCCATACTCTAGACGTTTCCAGGGTTTATGTTCCTCAAGAAACTCTAGTCCAAGAATCAGTTGATCTGATTCTTTTCCTGGAATTCCTGTGATATGAACTTCCAATTCTCCCACTTGGATCATTCCTTGGTAAGTTCCTATCATAGGTTGTTCTAAATAGTAGATGGTATTACAAGGAAATTGATTCCTTTGTTAATATCAAATACTATTTCAACCTCCTTCCACCCTTCTGGGCTTCTAAGCTTTCCTATTGTTGAAAAACTTTTTAGCTCTTGTTGGGTTTCTTGGATAGGGGTTTTTCCCCATCTATAACTTGTAATTCTATCTCCTTGAAAAGATAGTCTCCTTGATTCCAATCTAGGACTCTGATTTCTTTGTAGAATCGGTTTGTCTTGTATTTGGATATCTGTTTCCTGTATTACAGGGAACTCAACTCGTTCTGGATAAATTGCCTGAGCAACTTTTCCAAATATCTCAGGTATTTCAATGAACTCATTTCTAATAAACAATTCTGAATGATGTGTATTAGATAGAGCATATGAAATCTGATAAGTAATAGAATATGGTCTATTACCTTCCTTCATTAGCCTTTTCTCCTTGAAATTTTGATGTAATGTCAAGGCTCGGCTAAAATCTCGATCTGCCAGGTTGTAGGCTATCCTTGGATATATAACTCCTACAATTTTTCCTGCACAGAAATTTCCTGAGATAGTTCCCAGTACTGACTCTTGAAGGTTCCCCATTCTTTTATCGCATATATCAATATCAATGGGTGAATCTATACCTTCTTTAAAAGTAGCTTTTATCATAATCTGGATTGCTCCAATATGAATCCAAAACATAGTCCTTGCTACTTCGATCTTGAGTTTTTGTAATTCCTCTTTAATTTCTTCAGAAGGAATTAACTGCATCTCCATTCTATTTCCCGTAAGTTCCATTGGTATTGCCATTTCCCTTCTAGAAACTTTATAGATCAGATGATGCTTTCTGTTTTTTAGGCAAAGATTTCCCAAGAACTTTTCTACCTGTCCTGCAGAGAATCCTTGATATCTCTGTAGACTAGGATTTTCTTTCATGATCCTTTGGACCATGTTATTAGATATTGTTGTCTGGCTAAAGAACCCATACAAATCCTCATGTGTTTCGTGTCGAAACACCTCGTTTTCAGTCAGATTCCGATTTAGTTCCATCGGATTCTTCATGACTTAGAACTTCTTCTTCATATATACTTTTATCTGAGGCAATGTCCTCAAATTGGTATACCTGAATTAGATCTTGGTAATAAATTGCTTCTTCAATATCCGGAGTTGGATCGAAGCGTTTAATACCTCTTTTTTCATTTTCTGGACAGTTAGTCGAAATATGTCATCTTGCTCCACATGTCCAGCAATTACAGTCCTTAAAACTTTCATTGGCTCGTGTATGAGCTCTTCTAAAAGTTTTCTTTGTAGGTATTCTTCCTGTGCTTCGAGATGTACTCGATGCCTGAGAAGATATCCTATTTCTTGATGGTCCACTTCTTTGTCCAGATTTGTAAGATCTGGCTTTCTGTCTAGACCATACTGTTCTTGGTTTCCAAGAACTTCTTCCACTTCTAGCATAAGGATGAGTTCTGAAACTTTTTATTCTATGCTTTTGTGGTTTACTTCCAATAATTGTTGGAAGATCATTTTCCTTACAACACAAAGGAGTACGTTTGTTAATACCCCTTAATCGTTTGTAATTCTTTTGTAATGCTGCCAAATGGCACCATTCCGCCAATTTTCCTTTAAGGAAAGAAGCTCTTCGTGCCAATGTATCTGGATTTCCAGGTACATATTCCCTTATAAGCATTTCTCTCCAGGGACTTGGCATCTTGGCGAAGAAGAGTTGCATAGCTATATCTTCTTCAACTCCTGAATTCCATCTATATTTAGTGAATAACATAATGTATTCATCTACTAAACAGATGTCATGCAGTTCAAGACTATACAGAGCTTGAGTATATTTTTTCTTTTTCTTTGTATCTTGACTATTAAAATAGTCTACCCCTATAAATTGTGCTTTAAACAGGGTAGCCATTCTTCCGGCTATCTCGCTTAGAGATTCTCCGGCTAGGACTGATTCTTTGGTTTCTACTGAAGTCATGTCCCAAGCAATTTTCACTGATCCCATGAGACTCATTTCCAAAAGTTTAATGAATCCTTCTCTGTTGAGATCAAGTGTTCCTGCTGCGATTCTCATAGCAGATGTCCAATCATCTATGAGTTCTTCTCTGTTTTTGAAATCTAATACATCAAGGTTAAGCATAACCCCATAAGGATGTATAGGATCTAAAACAGTTTTCCCATAGGGTGTTTGGTGCAATGGAATTTGATTTCTCCTTGTCCTGGTTCTCGCTGGGTGTGCTCCTCCACCAGTATGGAAATCAGTTTGAGATTCTCTCATATTTATATTCTGAGATCCCACACTTTCTCTCGGCGGTTCTTGAGAAGATGACCACGTTATGGCAGGTGTTTCACCTCCTGCTGTGTTCATCTTTAGATCTACAACTTTGAGATTTGCGAAAGATTCCGCAAGTTCTTGTAGCTCCTCCAGACCAATCCTTTCTAGAGTTGTCATCAGATTAATTTCTTTTCCGAGACAGACTTAATCAGATTGATCATCTTTTCTTCTTCGTTCAATGGTTTTGAAACCACTCTGGCCTTTCCTTGTTGATGTAACAAGGGTTCAGTACCAAATGATGGTGGTAACTATCCTCCCGAAGTTCGTTTACTAGAACTTGGTTGTTGTTCCAGTTTTTGAATTCTTGTTTGAATATCCTTTAATATTCCAAGAATTTCTTCCTGGTTTTCAAGGATTTTTTCAACTCGTTGCGGTACAAAATATAGCATATTGCCATAATTTTGTACTGTTTTCTGAATTTCTCTAAGATCTAAAGAGAGCTTAGAAGAATCTGGTACTATTTCCATAAACTTATTAGATTGAATCATAAGTTTACCTGAGGGTGCTGAGGATTCCCTTTCGGCTCTGGATATTTAACCATAGTTAGATGTTCTTGTGTATATTCCAAAATATTGGAATAATTCTTGTAAACTATTTTCCTCGAACATAAGTTCGGATTCATAATTTTCGAAATTCTCCTCCTCAAACATTTTGTTTCTTTGTAACAATAAATTTTGTGTTTGAAATAAATCATCCTTAGCTCTGATACCATTTTGTGAAGCGCGGGGATCAATAGAAGAATTTTAAAGAAGAAGGGGTATTTTTGTCTTTTTTAAACTTTTAGGGAGTTAAAACAAATATTTTTAGGTATAGGGAGTTGGAATAAATTTGAGTTGGGTATTAGAGATTTATTTACAATTTACCCTTAATTAGGCCCATTAGTCTTTAATTAAAATGCTAAAAATAGTTTTGTTTAAATAAGTTTTTGAATTTAATAGCCGGGTTACCAAAAAAGTTCGTATTTTTGTTGAAAAGCCAATACCGATAAAATTTACGTCCCGACGTATAAAATCAACTCAAAACCTCTTATTTTCACAAATATGAAAAAGCATCAACCATATTTCAAATAATTAAAAAATTTTATTTAATAAAGACATTTTACGTTTTTCAGCCCTCGGTCTCCGTTCCTCGATCGCCACTTGAATAATCCTTAAAAATACAGTTTTATGCATAATTATAATAAAATCCTATTTAACATATAATCATGCATGTCACATAATCAATTAATTAGCTATTTTTCATAATTCCTAGATTTGCATGCAGTTGGGTTACGTCGTCTTAATTTTGGACCTTACAATTGCTCCCTCCCTTAAATAAAATTCCGTCCTCGAAATTAGAATTTACCGAATAGCTCTTGATAGCGACTATTCCAGTCTCTCTCGGTTTCCCGAGTTGCTTCCTCTTCCGAGTGCTTCAGCCACTTGATCTTGACCATTGGAATGATTTTGTTACGCAATCTTCTTTCTTACCTTGCCAAGATTTGAACAGGTCTTTCTTCATATGTAATATTTGGAGTCAATTATAGAGGTTCATAATTTAGCACATGTGATGGATTTGACATATACTTTCGCAGCATCGAAATATGGAACACATTGTGAACTCCAGAAAGCATCGGTGGCAATGCCACTCCATAAGCTAGTGTCCCAATCATCTCTAAAATCTCAAAAGGACCAATAAATCTTGGACTAAGCTTGCATTTCTTGTCAAAGCGCATAACACCTTTTGAAAGGATCGGTTAATAGGTGAAATGTGTTTAGAAGGGGGGTTTGGATAAAAACTCACAGATTATGTTCGTTTTTCGTAGGTTGAGTTCAGTTTAATGACAAACTGAAACTTAATATCTCGTAAGTCAATGACAATCAGTTTAACTGAGAAAACAGTTGCGGAAGTAAAGTGAATGAAAGATAGAATAACTAAAATAAAAGGTAACTGAAGTAAAAAGCTCGCGATTTGTTTCTGGATGCACTACTACAAAAATGGCAAACGACAACGGATTTTATACGTAGTCGTAGCCATTTAAAAACTGTTGTAACTGATGGTGTTGTTGAAAGTCCGTTCAACGACAACGGTTTTTATCCGTTGTGGTAGATCAAATTTGCGACGGTTTTTAAAACCGTCGCAAATGAAAAAAAGCAACGGGTATGAATAAAACCGTCGCTAATTTAAAATTAGCGACGGGTAGCAATCACGACCGTCGCTAATTTTAGCGACGGTCATCTTTCAAGATTTCCGTCGCTAATTTGTTTCGAAAAATAAAAAAAATACTTTTAATAATTTAATAAATCTAAAAGAAACTAATAATCCAAACTAAAATCGTGTAAAAGAAAAAAATTTTAAGTGTTGTGAAGTAGTAAAATCGCGAAAAAGAGAAAAATTTTAAGTGTTATAAATGGGTTAGAAAAATTTTACGTGTTGTGTGAAAGTGATAAAATTGTGTAAGAGAAAAAAATATTAAGTGTTGTGTGAAGTGATAAAATGATGTAAAAGAAAAAAATTTTAAGTGTTGTGAAGTAGTAAAATCGCGAAAAAGAGAAAAAATTTAAGTGTTATAAATGGGTTAGAAAAATTTTACGTGTTGTGTGAAAGTGATAAAATTGTGTAAGAGAAAAAAATTTTAAGTGTTGTGTGAAGTGATAAAATGATGTAAAAAAAAAAAATTTTAAGTGTTGTGGAGGAAAATGGAACGAAAATGGAGATATTTCTAGACAGTTTGCGACGGGTTTTGGTTAAATCGTCGCTATTAGCGACGGTAAATGATAAACCGTCGCATATTTTTATTTGGCAACGGTTTGGATCCAAACCGTCGCTAAAATTAGCGACGGGTTCAAAACAATGACGCTAATTTTAGCGACGGGTTTGTCAAAACCGGCGCTAAATTTAAAGATGCGACGGGTTTTTTAAAACAGTCGCTAAAATTACCGTCGCTAATTTAAACGTAGCGACGGTTTTGAGAAACCGTCGCTAAAGTTAGCGACGTTTTTTGAAATAACCGTCGCTAAATATTGCATTAACGACGGTTTTTGAAATAACTTTCGCTAAATATTGCAACGTTTTCCAACACCGTTGTTGTTTGTCAAAAAACCACACTAATCGATAACGATTTCTTCAAACCGTTGTCAATTGTCCAAAAAAACTTGCTAATCGACAACAGTTCATAGAACCGTTGTCGTTGACCAAAAAAAAACGCTCAAAGACAACGGTTCTATAAAACCGTTGTCATTGATCCCAAAAACCGTTGTCTTTGACCCCCTTGACTTTGCCCCCCAAAAGACAACGGTTTTCGATAAAACCGTTGTTAAAACACATACGACAACGGTTTTTGTGAAAAACCGTTGTCGTATGTGCGTTGTTGTATGCAGAATTTCTCATAGTGATGTTCGCAGAATGGAATAACTCCTACGTCACCCCTTCTATCACGAAGATAGGATTTCTACTAAAAGACTTTGATCGAATACAATGTTTGTACTGACCCACTTCAGTTTGGTCTTATCAATGCCACAACTGAAACTCTTAGTTACAACAGGCTATTTCAGTTTGTGACTGATCTTACCACAACTTAGTAATATAGCAGAGATTACAGTGTGCTAACAAGCTCAAAGATGGTAGCCTTGAATACTACAGATAGAACTTAGTAAGAGAGTGAGCTTTTGATTTCAGCAGAGTAACAGCTTGAGTAAAATAGTAGTTCTTGTGTATCATGCTTCAGCTGCTCTGTTCGCCTATTTATAGGCTTTTTTTCCAACGGTAACTTGATATAATATTTGAATTTTATATCCGTTGATTTGCCACGTCGATATTCTTCTGACAATCGTACACTGTAGACTCTGAAATGCGGCGTTCCACTACAAGTTGCAGTCTGCTTGTACTGATGCCGGTTGAACATCCCTTTCAGTTGATGACGTGTTAAGGCTGAGCGATCAGCTGATGAAAGTAGCTGATACGCTTGCGCTGAGTGAATCAACTGATCAGTTTCCTACTGATCATTCAGCTGTCTTCAGGAATCCAGTTAGGTTCAACTGATCAGTTTCTAACTGATCAGTGAGTTAACTTCGAAAGTTCAGTTCAGCTGGATTCGGTTGCCTTGATACTTCACGTGATACTTCAGTTGCTTAATACGAATACTTGATCAGTTCGTTCCGTAGATAAATGGTTTGTCAAACAGCCGAAATTAAGTTTCCAACAATTTCCCCCTTTTTTGTGTTTGACAACACTAAGCAAATGATACCTGATCAGTTAAGCTTATAAATGTCCTTCAAATCGGTTGTAGATAAATTAATAACTTTCGTGTACAGATTCGTACAATGAAAGAATGAAATAATCTGTAAAAGTAATTTCATGTACAAGTAAATGATTGTAGCTTAGGTCTCTATTCCCCTTTTTTGTCAAACGCCTCCATTCTGATAGATAATCTTTTAACATCAGTTGACAGAACTTTAACAGAAGTGGCTACGTCTGATACTGCATTCAGCATAGTGGTTTGCATCAAGTATATCTTTCGGGAAACAGATGTCTCCACGAAGTCAATTCTCTTGCTGATTACATCTTGGGTGACAGAGAGACTTTCAGCTAAGCCTCTATTCTTTCTAATCTCTTCTATTGCAAGGGAAAGAGATGTCACGATAGCATTAACAGCCTTCAGCTTTTCTGAGTTGAATACTTCTGCATGTTCCAGTTTTAACGTATGAGCGAGTTGAGTTCGCTGAATCTGGGAAACTTCAGAAAGTATTTTGTGCATATTATTTTGAATGTCTTGAATTTCTTCAAGAACTGCGTCAAGATCACCATACGACTGAGGAAGTAATTGTCCAGAAGTTCCAGCTTCTTGTTCTTTAGAGACTTGATCAAAGACCACCAAGGTCCTGTCAGATACAACTGTCTCGGCCATGGTGTGTTCTGGAACAATTGAGTCAGTAACCTCTACTTGCGTTGGAGAAGGAGAAGAAGGATCCTGAATTGCAACTGAGCTGTCCTGCTGTGGAGGTAAATCTGTAAGACCTTTAGTTGGAGGATTATCAACTGGTGCTTCTTCTTGTCAGCTGATATTTGGGCTGGCTCGTCAGTTGGAATATTATCAAAATTGAGCAACTGAGCCTCCACATTTTCAGCGATTTCTTTATCTGTGGATGGAGCTGGCACATCAATTGGAGCATCCTGCTGAACGGGCTCTTCAGTTAGGATAGGTACCTCTACAATTGCTCGATCAGTCGAGTGATCAACTGATTCAGAAATGAGCTCCTCTAGTTGAGATTCCTGTACTACTGACTAAATAATTTCATCAATATTTGCAAGTGTTAAGTCAGCTTCTGAGTACAGTGGTGGATCAGCAACAGAGGTTTCAGGCACATCCTGAGCTTGCTCTTTATTTGGTGATGAGGATCCTTCCTCTTCATCTGAAGACCCTCCATGAATAACTAATTCCTGATCTTGTTCCCAAAATCGTATCTGTACATGCAGGGAAGTAAGATCTGAATCCAACTGAGTAAGTACAGCTCGATCATTGTAGGCAGTTGGATTCGTCGGAATGTAGTTGGCTTTCAACTTCTCAACTAATTGAGCCAACTTCTTGGCTCTCATCAAATCAAAGAAATAATTTTTGCGTTCCAAAGCCTGCACAATGGTAGCAGCTTTGACTACCCTCAAAACGATGGCTTCCAATCTGATAAACTTTTTCAGCTGAGACTTCTTCTTCAATTGTTTGGCAAATGTGTGAGTTCTGTAAGTGATCCAAGCCTCATAAGTTTTAAGTTTGGATACGGCAAAAGCGTTGACCTGTTCCCAAATTAGGTCAATGTGGGTTTGGATAGCATTTGTTGGCCTGGGCTCTTCAATCAACTTGCCCTTGCCTTTTTCATCAGAAAGAATATGTGGAATGTTCAGACCCGAACGAGTCGTTTCCACCAGTTCTCGAATAGTGACCCCTTTGGGTCGAGCCTGAGCAAAAATTGTAGGGCGCTTGACAGTTTGTAGAGAAGATACTGCCCTGACAGACTCTTTTTCAGTTGATGGAGGCAACTGATCTCTTGAGGAAACTTCAGCTGGGAGGGCCTTCAGAGGAATAGCCTGAATAGGCTGTTGAGCGTCGGAAGATTTCAGCCTTTCAGTTGCTTCCAGCGCGACTAATTGCTTTGTTTTCTGAGTTCTAGGCTTTTTGGTGACTTTGGGAGATGGGGTTTGCTCTGTTTCTGATTCACTGATAATCAGCTTCCTTTTGGAGGACTTCAGTTGTACCAGAGTTTTTGCCCTTTTTACAGACTTGGGAACAGCTTGATGTGCTCCAATCTCTTTTTTGATGTTGAAGAATTGATCAGGAGATAGATCCAGTTTGGCTCTGGGCGGAAAAATATTTTTAGCATTGAAAACTTAGAATTTTGATGATCGTTCAGAATCATCAGCCACCAGCCCTTTGACTTTCAGCAAATAGCTCAACTGGACAGCAAACCCTTTGGACTGTTTGGTAGATTGAAGTATGTTCTTCAGTATGTTGAAGGTGAGTCTCCTCCAGTTGAATCTCCGGCCTGCCATGATAATGGTAAGGGCCTAAAATTTTTCCAGCGTAAGAGCAGCAAAGGATCCTGCCTTTGCCAATAACCCCTTGGCCACAATGT
Organism: Primulina huaijiensis; assembly: GCF_012295235.1. Taxonomy (NCBI): domain Eukaryota; kingdom Viridiplantae; phylum Streptophyta; class Magnoliopsida; order Lamiales; family Gesneriaceae; genus Primulina; species Primulina huaijiensis. The sequence continues at coordinate 17,015,573 of NC_133323.1, forward strand.
CAGCCAACAACTGCACCTCATGTTTGAGTTCCTTCTTTGGATCAGAAACTTAGATTTTCCGTCCATCAGCGGAGAGTTGAGTCTGCATCCCTTCAATATCTGATGCTTTAACATCAGCAAGGTGTGCCAACCCATCAGACACCAACAAAAATACCTCACCAAAGGAGTCCTCTGATATGGTCAACAACTGACCATTGACAGTAGATGAGATGCTCCCATCCTGATTGATAGATCCACTGGAGTAGAAATCGAAAAGTTCCTTTGGATAGATCTCCTGGGAAGATTGTCCCAAGAAAGTTCGGAGACCTGCTGATTGAGGCTTCTGGAAAATATCCTTGACCTCGGCTTCCTTAATCGATAGGACTGAATCAAAATTGATTGCCATAGCATTCAACATATGCGCTGGGATCTGGTTTGCCATTTGATCTGAAAAATTTTCTGCAATTTGCTTTTGCTCTGAAGAATTTGGATAAGCGTAGGAAGAAGAACTGAAATGGAGCGGGAAAGAGTACTTTTGTACGCGACTTTTCGTATTATTGGACACGTGTTAGCCCATGAAAATTTTGCAGTAAAAAAAACGTGTGTTAGTCTGGTAAAGACGTGTGTAGTAAGTATGTGGATTATATGAGTCCACGATTCAACTTGTCATTTGCTGAAAGACAGCATTAAATGCTTGATAGACAGTCACGTCACATAATTTGTAATAAAGAAAATGGTTAATTGGTTAACGTATGTGAGAAGATTAGTGAAATATCCCACTGAAAGATCAGTTGTAAAACTGTGTCCTTTCAGCTGAAGATTGACTAACTTCTGTCTTCTCAGTTAACCTCTTAAAACCAATATTCCCCCTTAATAAATGCATATAAATATTAATCGAACTTAAGCAAGGTTAATTAAATAAAATCCTATGCTTGGAAGATTAATCGTCTGCTGCAGTGACTGAGCCCTTTCATCTTCCTTGACCCTGCGCTATGAATAGAAGTGGCTCGGTTAGTATAAAACACATCAGATACGAATATTCAGCAAATAATATGGCAAGTGCAAGTAGCTCAAGACTTTCGGATATGGCTGAAGAGTTTATGACTGCAGCTCAGGAGAAACAAAAAGTCGATATAGAGGACGAAGTTTTTCAGAAAATTCTTCGTTTTTGGGAGGAGCTGCAGGGACTTCAGTTCCTCTATGAGCGTGGAGAGGCAAACACTCGTAGATTGTTGGCGAAGCTGAACAAATATAGAGAGCGTTTGCACGTCACCGAGACGGTGAACCTCTTTGAGGATATTTATCTCTACCAGCTGATGCTCTACAAGGAGAGGATTATTCTGGAGAGAATAGTTGTTTCTGATAGTTTTCTGAAGACTGCAACTGGCGAAGTATCCGGTTGGATGAAAAAATGGAGAGCTTTTGTTGAGGAAGAATACTTTGATGTAATCCACAATAATTTCTTTAAATGAAGATTTATTTTGTTTCAGCGTTGTCTTTTATTTTTCTGCAATGGTTATTCTAAAAAAAATGACTAACTGAATCATAATAACAAACTGACAAGCTAACATCAGTTAAGAATAGCACAAATATATCAACAACTGAGATATAAGCAAGGAGAACTAATTAAGATAAGTCTATTAAACCAAGTATGTTGCGAAAGTGAGAAAACTTAGTCTCGGGTAGTGGTTTGGTGAAGATATCCGGTGCTTGCTGCTCAATTGAGACGTATTCTAGCCTGATGTCCTTCTTCAGGGCATGATCTCTGATGAAGTGATGCCTGACATCGATGTGCTTGGTCCTTGAGTGAAGAACTGGATTATACGTGATAGCGATTGTGCTTGTATTATCACAAAATATAGGCGATAACTCCATAGTCTTTCGGTTGTTGCTGAATCCAGAGCAGTTTAGCGCAGCAACTTCCAGCAGCAAGATATTCTGCTTCAGACGTGGAAGTAGCTATGGATGTTTGCTTCTTCCTGAACCAAGAGATCACTCTGTCTCCTAGAAACTGACAAGATCCACTTGTAATTTTTCGATCAAGCTTACATCCTACATAATCTGCATCTGAATATCCAACTAAATTGAAAGATGAGTCTTTAGAATACCACAGCCCAACATTTTGTGTGCCCTTAAGATATTTTAAAATCCTTTTGGCGGCTGAGAAATGTGATTGCTTAGGATTTGCTTGAAATCGAGTACACATGCATACAGCAAATACAATATCAGGACGACTAGCAGTTAGGTACAATAATGAACCTATTAAACCTCTGTATAATGTCGCCTCAACTGATATTCCCCCTTGATCATTGTCTAGTTTGACTGATGAACTCATGGGAGTGCTTGCTGCTGAGCATGATTCCATGCCAAATTTCTTAAGCAGTTCCTTCGTATATTTGGTCTGACTGATAAAGATACCAGTTTCCAGTTGCTTCACTTGCAGCCCAAGGAAAAATGTCAGTTCACCCATCATGCTCATTTCGAATTTGTCCTGCATCAACTTAGCAAACTTCTCGCATAATTTGGGGTTAGTTGACCCAAATATAATATCATCAACGTAAATTTGAACAAGTAGAATATGATCATTCTTAGAAAATTTGAACAAGGTCTTATCAACTGATCCTACTGAAAAATCATGATCAGTTAGGAATTTTGAAAGCGTTTCATACCAAGCTCTTGGAGCTTGTTTCAGACCATATAAGGCTTTGTTCAGATGGTAGACATGATCAGGAAAAGTATGATTGATGAAACCTGGAGGTTGCTCTACGTAGACTTCTTCCTGCAGCTGACCATTTCAAAATGCGCTCTTCACATCCATCTGGTAGACTTTGAAGTTCTTGAATGATGCATAGGCAAGAAATATTCGGATGGCTTCCAGTCTTGCAACTGAGGGATATGTTTCATCATAGTCAATTCTTTCTTCCTGCCTATATCCTTGTGCTACCAGTCTCGCCTTGTTGCGCACAACTGAACCATCTTCGTTCAGTTTGTCCCTGTATACCCATTTTGTACCTATAACAGTTTTTGAAAATGGTCTTGGAACTAAGTTCCAGACATTGTTATGGGTAAACTGATTCAGCTCCTCTTGCATTGCATTTATCAAGTTTGGATCAGCAAGAGCCTCATCAGTTTTCTTTGGTTCAAATTGTGATACGAAAGCTGAATGAATAAATAAATTAAGCATCTGATTTCTTGTTCTTACCGGATCAGATGGATTACCTATCACCAATTCTGGAGGGTGTGATTTCTTCTATCTGAGTTCAGTGGTTGTTGTATCCAAGTTGGTAACTGCTTCTGTATCCGTTGGAGCTTCATCAGTTGGCAGTTGAATATTCTCAATAGGCTCCTCCAACTGAACATCAGGAATATCTTCCTGTTCAACTGGTTGTTCTAATACTTCTGGCTCTAGTGTTTGGAAGTTGTTGTGATTGATATGATTGTCTTCTTCATCTTCATCCTCCAGACTGATCTATGTAAGTCTATCAATTAGCTCAACTGGATCAGTTGGCTTATCAGTTAGAGCATTTTCTTCAAAAACAACATGGATAGATTCTTCAACATTCAAAGAATTTTTATTGAAAACTCTATACGCTTTACTAACTGAAGAATATCCAAGACATATTCCCTCTGCAGATTTTGCATCAAATGTTTTTAAATGATTTTTGCCATTATCGAGAATAAAACATCTACAGCCGAATATTTCAAAGTAGGAGACCACACACTTTTTCTTCCATGCCAAATCTCATATGGTGTTTTCATATGATTCTTATTAATCATCGATCTGTTCTGAGTATAGCACGCAGTGTTTACTGTCTCTGCCCAAAACCTTTGAGAAATGCCTGAATCAGCAAGCATTGTTCTAGCAGCTTCTTTAAGCGTCCGGTTTCTCCTTTCAGCTACACCATTTTGCTGAGGAGTTCAAGCTGCTGAGAGCTCATGCTTAGTTCCAGCATTTTCTAAAAAATTTGAAAGAATTTGATTGATGAATTCAATTCCTCGATCAGATCTGATTCTATCAATTCCAACTGATTTTTCATTTAATAATCTTTTGAAAAGCTTTATCAATTGTGCAGCAGTTTGGTCTTTGGATTTGATAAAAATAACCCAAGTAAATCTTGAAAAATCATCCTCAATCACCAAGGTGTATTTCATTCCCCCTAAGCTCATGATTGGTATTGGACCAAAAAGATCCATATGTAATAGTTCTAAGCATCGGGAAGAGGATTTACGGCCCTTGTTTTCAAAAGAAGATTTTACTTGTTTACAAAACTGACATGCTGAACAAATTTTATCTTTAACAAAGTCCATTTTGGGCAAACCAGTTACAAGATCGTGGTTACTCAGATATGCAGTGGATTTAAAGTTCAGGTGGTTCAATCTCTTATGCCACAACTAGGTTTTGGAAATTTTTGAAGCAATGAAACATACTGGTGCATAAGGTTGATTATTCCAACTGACTTTGTAAGTGTTTCCACACCGTTTGCCAGTTATGATAACCTCATCAGTTGAGTCTTTGACTGAACAAGAGTGTTTGTCAAACAGAACTGAGAATCCGTTATCGCATAACTGACTGATACTAATCAGATTATACTTGAGATTCTCAACTAATAAAACATCATTAATCGTAAAGTTACCATGGATAAGCTTACCATTACCCACAGTTTTACCTTCGGAATTATCTCCAAAACTGATGTTTGGTCCAGTGTACCTGATCAGTTGAGATAATAGATCTGCATTTCCCGTCATGTGTCGTGAGCATCCAATATCCAAGTACCAGATTGATTCTTTAATTGTACCTGTTACCTGCAATCACACACAAGATATAATCTTTGGTACCCTTTTCTGTTTGGATCCTAAACTGATTAGTCCTTTAGGAACCCAGACTTGGATTAGTCTGACTGACTGTCCAGTTGCTGTATTCCAGATGGTCTTTCTCGATTTGTGTGTGTTTGGTGTGTAGTCTGCAGAAAATACAACATGTGATTTAGCTTTGTTCGACTGATTGTTCAGCCGATATCTTTTCTGAACCGGCTTGCTGTTATAGTAATTGGAGTAGCCATTTGAATATTTCCTGCTGAATCTTTTTTATGACTGACTGTGTGAGTCAGTTGAAAATTTTGGGCTATAGCCAATACCATATCTTCTAGCCTTGTTCGTACTTTTAGTAGGCTGTTCAACCAGTTTACTTGGCTGAGCTTGTTCTTGTACCATAACTGATTTGACAAAGTGAATGTATTTCCCTTTTTCCATATTCAGTTTTGGTCGAGTATCATTGAGAATCATTTCATCTTGGGTGCTGAACCCTAAACCAGTTTTATCAGTAACTGATTTCTGTGAGTTCTGCATTTCAGTTAATGCAACAGATGATTTGTTCCAAGCCTGTATGAGCTCAGTTTGCTTTGAATTCTCAAGCGTCAACTTTTGAATAATTGATTGATTCCTGCTCTTTTCAGCATTGAGCTCAGCAATCTCCCTTTTCAGACTCAACACATCAACTGATTCCTCAGTTTTAGTTTTATTGTCTATGGGATCAGTTTGCTTTCGTCTTGCCTTTTCAAACGATAAAGCAAGCTTATGATACTCATTAACCATGTCAAGAAGAGTTGAAATAAGTTCATCTCTAGTGAAATCAGTTGAGCTGAAGTCAAATACCTGTTGGCTGCTTGACTCCTCTTCTGTATCACCAGCCATTAGATACTTCACTTCCTCTTCACCATCACTGGAACTGCATGAGGTTTCTAGTTCTGACTCCTCGCTGTCAGTTTCTGCCCATTTAGATTTGCTTTCTTCAGCTAGGCGTACCTCATGCTTCTTCTTGGAAAACTTCTTATCATCCTTGGATCTCTTTCTATGCTCATATGACTTCTTTCTTCTTTCAATCGAGCCCTGACTGTCCTTCTTGGGTTTCGGACAGTCAGCAATGAAGTGACCGGGTTCGCCACAATTGTAGCAGCCATTTGATTCCTCTTTAGAATTATTTCTCTGATAATTCTTCTTGAAGTTCCCTTGATTTCTTCTCATGAATCTTCCGAATTTTTTAATAAACAATGACATAGCTGAAAGGGGATCGGTTACGGGTGTTCAAATGTGCAATGGAAGTTCAAAATTTTATTTTCAACAAGAAAATCGAACACCTCTACTAAGATGTGTAGCAAATACAAAAACACAAAATGACATTCATAGTGTGTTTAGAAATGTACCTATCAATCTCAAAGATTGATGTAATGGCTCCCAACAAGTTGTAAACAACTTGGCTCTTCAAAGGCAAAACAAATCTACAAGCTCTCCTTGTTCTTGAGTCCTTCCTTCAAAATCAAGTCCACTACTAACTAGGAAGATCCACCTTACACTTGCACTAGAAAATGTAGGGCATTTTTCTTTGAGGAGATAATTGTTTCTCCAACTATTGAAGAACAAGATGAGAGAAAAATTTTGAGAGAATTATCCACAAATTTCGGCCAAAGTGTGTATTGTGTGTGGGAGAATGAGTTGTCTTGGTTGTGTAAAAAGCTAAAACCCCTTTTAGCATGCCAAGTCTAGAATATTGAAAAAGTGGTCTCCCAACTCTTCACCTCCCCATGCACATTATTTTTATTTGGGCATGTAACAATTACAAAGCCCGTGGACTTTTATTTAAATGTCTCAAACACATTTGCGACCATTTAAACTTTACTTGATTTCACTCAAGCCCACTAGTTTAATAATAATTCCTAATTGGTCTCTACAAGGCCCAATGTTGTTTAATTAATTCAACACTTGAATTAATTTAATTATTTGGACTCTACTAGGTCCACTAGTGTTTAATTAATTCAACACTTGCATTAATTTAATTTAGTCCATAATAATGTTTATGAAAATCACAATTTTCAAATACATTATTTATTTTGCCAACTTTTAATTTAGGAACACTTTCACAAATTAAAAGTTACATTCCCCTCATAGAAGTCGTACTTCTATTTTTCTTTACGCTTATAACCTCCTTTATAAGCCGTTCAACACATTGAACTATTTTATTTCTCAACGGGACCTAGAAAGCTAGTACTTGTGTGGCCCCCAATGGTTCATTGATACAACTAGCCGTGGGTTCACATCTCCATGTGATTCGGACTAAACATGTCCTTATACGAGCATACACTACAAGAAAAAAGGCGAAAGACAACGGTTTTTAACTGTTGTCGTAGGTCAAAAAAACTGTTGTTAAAGCCCCTGTGGTTAAATGGTAAGCTCAAAGACGACGGTGAAAAACCGTTGTCCTAGACATAAAAGACGACGGTGAAAAACTGTTGTCGTAGGTCTTGTAAAACCGTTGTTAAAGGCCCTGTGGTTAAAGGGAGCGCACAAAGACAACGGTGAAAAACCGTGGTCGTAGACGACTAAAGATGACGGTGAAAAACTGTTGTCGTAGCATTGAAAAATCGTGGTATTACAAAATTGTACGACGGTTTTTCTAAACAATTCCGTCGCTAAGTAGCGACTGTTTAGTTCAATTAGCGACGGTTTTTGTTATAATTTCCGTCGCTAATTATTTCCTAAAATAAAAAAAAATTTACGGTTATAATTTAATAAACCAAACACAAAAACTAACAAACTTACAAAATTAATATTAATATATTTATAATCTTTAACTTAATTGAAGTTTAATAAAAATCGTTGAAGAAAAAAAAATTTGAAAAGTAAACTGACCAAGTAAATGAGTTTGATGCGTGAAGAAAAAAAAATTTGAAAAGTAAATGAGTTTGATGTGTGAAGAAAATGAGCAAGGAGGCGGATATTTATAACAGCTTTGCGACAGTTTTTGATTAAACTGTCGCTAGTAGCGACGGTTTTTGTATAAACTGTCGCTATGAGCGACTACTGTAATCAAACCGTCGCTATTTGCGTCGGTTACTTATGCCGTCGCTATTAGCGACCGTTTTTAAACAACCGTCGCATCTATTAATTTAGCGACGGTTATTTCGTCGCTAATTTAAAACGTCAAAAATTTAAATTTGCGACTGATTTATAAACCGTCGCTACATTATATCGGCGACGGTATGTTAAAATCCGTCGTTAGTTTTAGCGACGAACGGAAGCAAGCCGTCGCTAAATTTAGCGAGGGGTTTGTTATAATCGTCGCTAAATTTAAATTAGCGACGGTTTGACGGTTTGACATAAAACCGTCGCTAAATATTAACCGATTTTTTTTAAAAAAATTAGAAACTACGACAACGTTTTTTCAAAAACCGTTGTCATTAACGAAATAAAACCCTAAGAAACGACAACGTTTTAAAAAACCATTGTCGTAGTTAAAAAACCATCCGAAAGACAACGGTTTGCACAAACCGTTGTCTTTGACCCTTGACAGAATCTTATATAGACAACGGTTTTTTAAAAAACGTTGTAGTAGCCCAAAAAAACCATCCGAAAGACAACAGTTTTTAAAAACCGTTGTCGTATTCTACAAAAAAAACCGCTCATAGACAACGGTTGTTAAAACCGTTGTTGTAGCCCAAAAAAAACTCTTAGACAACAGTTTTTAAAATTAGTTGTTCTAACCCAAAAAAAAACGCTCATAGACAACGGTTTTTAAAAAACCGTTGTCGTAGACACATCAAAGACAACGGTTTTTAAAAACCATTGTCGTAGACATATAAAAGACAACGGTTTTTTAAAAACCGTTGTCTATAAGCGGGTTTTTTTAGGCTACGACAACGGTTTTTGTTAAAACCGTTGTTAAAACAAAAAAGACAACGANATGGTTAGCGTACAGTACGGTCCCTTCAACTCATATATCCCGACCGATTCGACAACCATTGGTATATCGAGAGTTGTCAATGAATCGATACTATGTGTCATGTCGTAGTTGCATCGATGGTGTAATCTATGAAACCCCTTTCATAATTACCACCATACTCTGATCAGAGATTTCAAACTACATACACATAGGATATCCATACCCGAAGGTAAGCGGTGAATACCCGACTACAATGCATCGACTCCTATATGTTTCGCCAAAACACCCAACCTTGCCACCTGATGACCCCATGAGAGTCGGTAAACAAGTCAAAGTGTAATTCTAGCACATAGAGTCTCAATGTTGTCCCGGGTCATAAGGACTAATGGTGTACAACCATAAACTAGGACGTTTCCACTCGATAAGTGAGAACCACTTGGAAAGTCCTTTATGGAGGGTTGTTCAGTGCACTCTACCAGGAACACCTATCTGCATGCTCGGACATCACAATGTCCCCTACCAATGAAACATGGTACTCACATCGCAGATACTAGTCTCGAACTCGAGCGGCCTATATCCTTCTTAGCGACGTCTGAATCGACTAAGAACTGTTTAGAATATACAGTATTCCAAATATGAGTTTCATGATACTCATCATATGAGCATCTCATATTCTTTCTACTATTTGTATATTCAAGGGCTTTATCTATGTAACTAGCATGGTATACAGATAAAGATGTGCCAAAATAATATTTTCAAATATTATTAAAATAAAGATTGCTTATACATAGAGTTTCATTGTGAACAATCGGCCAACATTTGGCTCGACGGGCACCTACTCTAACAATAGCATCATTGCTCAATTGATCAGCTGACTTCTTGACTGAACTAGTTGGTTCTGTTTTGACAGCAGCTAATGCAGTTGTGACTGCTGGAGTGGAAGGCTCTCCTTCTCGAGTTCGAAGCTCAAACTCATAGGCTTTCATATCAGCGAATAGATCATGAAGCACAACTCTGTTCAGATCCTTGGATTCCCTCATTACCATGGTCTTTACGTCCCACTCCTTGGGAAGACCTCTGATTACTGTTAATGCAACTTCTTTGCTGGTATATACTTTTCCAAGTGCATTGAGTTCATTGATGATCCAGCTGACTCTTTCATCATACTCATGCATCGATTCTCCAGTTCCATCTTGATGTTGTCAAATTTCTGCACAGCAACAGAAAGTTTATTCTCTTTGGTTTGTTCGTTTCCTTCACACAGCTGGATCAACTTTTCCCAAATCTCTTTAGCTGTCTTACGCATCTTGATCTTGCTGAAGGTTACTTTGTCCAGTGTCTTGTACAATATATTCTTTGCCACATTATCCAGATTTGCTTTTCTTTTGTCTTCTGTTGCCCATTCATTTCTGGGCTTTTCAATGCGGTGAGGTGCCCCTTCAGTAATAGCCACTGCTGGATTGGCTTTCAGAATCTTCATCGGTCCGTCAGTGATAACGTACCACATGTCATCATCCTGTGCAGCTAAGTGAGCCTGCATTCTTATTTTCCAATCATCGAAGTCCTCTCTGGAAAACATAGGGATCTTGTTGAAGGAAGACATAATGATCAGTTTGAGAGTGTAGATATTTTGAGACGAGATATAGCTGCGCTCTGATACCACTTGAAAGGATCGGTTAATAGGTGAAATGTGTTTAGATAGGGAGGTTGAATAAACACCCACAGATTATGTTCGTTTTTCGTAGGTTGAGTTCAGTTTAATGACAAACTGAAACTTAATATCTCGTAAGTCAATGGCAATCAGTTTAACTGAGAAAATAGTTGCGGAAGTAAACTGAATGAAAGATATAATAAATAAAATAAAAGGTAACTGAAGTAAAAAACACGCGATTTTTTTCTGGATGTTCGGAGAATGGAATAACTCCTACGTCACCCCTTCTATCACGAAGATAGGATTTATACTAAAAGACTTTGATCGAATACAATGTTTGTACTGACCCACTTCAGTTTGGTCTTATCAATGCCACAACTGAAACTCTTAGTTACAACAGGCTATTTCAGTTTGTGACTGATCTTACCACAACTTAGTGATATAGCAGAGATTACAGTGTGCTAACAAGCTCAAAGATGGTAGCCTTGAATACTACAGATAGAGCTTAGTAAGAGAGTGAGCTTTTGATTTCAGCAGAGTAACAGCTTGAGTAAAATAGTAGTTCTTGTGTATCATGCTTCAGCTGCTCTGTTCGCCTATTTATAGGCTTCTTTTCCAACGGTAACTTGATATAATATTTGAATTTTATATCCGTTGATTTGCCACGTCGATATTCTTCTGACAATCGTACACTGTAGACTCTGAAATGCGGCGTTCCACTACAAGTTGCAGTCTGCTTGTACTGATGCCGGTTGAACATCCCATTCATTTGATGACGTGTTAAGGCTGAGCGATCAGCTGATGAAAGTAGCTGATAAGCTTGCGCTGAGTGAATCAACTGATCAGTCAGCTGTCTTCAGGAATCCAGATAGGTTCAACTGATCAGTTTCTAACTGATCAGTCAATTAACTTCGAAAGTTCAGTTCAGCTGGATTCGGTTGCCTTGATACTTCACGTGATACTTCAGTTGCTTAATACGAATACTTGATCAGTTTGTTCCGTAGATAAATGGTTTGTCAAACAGCCGAAATTAAGTTTCCAACACCTTTCATAGGTGCTATTTTCACAAACACATGGTCTCCCACTGCAAACTCTAAGTCTCTTCGTCTCTTGTCCGCATAACTCTTTTGTCGGCTTTCTGCAGTCATCATTCTCTCACGAATTTTGACTACAAGATCGGTCGTCTCTTCAATCACATCCGGACCAATCTCTCTTCTTTCTCCAACCTCGTCTCAATGAATAGAATATCTACATTTTCTTCCATAAAGTCCCTCAAATGGAGCCACCCCGATAGATGATTAGAAACTATTATTGTAGGTGAACTCCACTAGAGGTAATTTCGGTTCTCAACTGCCTTGAAAATCAATCACACAAGCTCGCAGTAGATCTTCTAAAATTTGAATAACTCTTTCGGACTGACCATCTGTTTGAGGATGGAATGTTGTACTGAATAACAACTTGGTCCCCATCGCTGCATGCAGACTCTTCAAAAAAAAATGACGTGAATCTCGGATCTCTGTCAGAAACAATAGATACAGGAATCCCATGCAGACGAACTATCTCTCGAATATATAACTCTGCATATTGAATCATGGTAAAGGACGTCTTGATAGGTAGAAAATGAGCTGATTTCGTAAGACGATCCACTATCACCCATACAGCATTGAATCCCCTAATGGTCTTCGGAAATCCCACGACAAAGTCCATCGTAATATTTTCCCTTTTCCACTCGGGAATAGGGAGTGGCTTAAATTTTCCCGCAGGCCTCTGATGCTCTGCTTTAACTTGCTGACAAGTCAAGCACTCGGATACAAATCTCAGAATGTCTCTCTTCATGCCTGGCCACCAATATAACAACTGCAAATATTTGTACATTTTCGTACTTCCCAGATGAATGAAATATGGTGTGTCATGAGCTTCCTTAATAATGAGATCTCTCAAAGAATCATCACTAGAAACCCATAAACGATATCGATATCGAACTATACCATCCACCTCAAAATATAGCTTCCGGCCCTTGGCTTCATCTCTAGCTCTCCATTTTTGCAACTGCTCATTAGTAGACTGTCCATCACGAATTCTATTCATCAAAGTCGACTGTAGTGATAATGTGGCAAGATTAGGGGCCTTGCTCCTAGCATAGACTGTAAGCTCAAACCGCAGTATCTCAGACTGCAACGGTCTTTGGAGTGATAATTGAATGATAACTGCTGCTTTTCTACTCAATGCGTCTGCCACAACATTAGCTTTTCCCGGATGATAGCTAATCTCACAGTCGTAGTCCTTTACTAACTCAAGCCATCTGCGCTATCTCATATTCAGTTCCTTTTGGGTGAAGAAGTCTTTCAGACTTTTATGATCGGTGAATATTTTGCACTTCTCCTCATAAAGATAATGTCTCCAAATTTTCAATGCAAAAACTACTGCTGCAAGCTCGAGATCATGAGTAGGGTAGTTTTTCTCATGAATTTTCAATTGTCTCGACGCATAAGCTATAACTTGATCATTTTGCATCAGAACTGCGCCCAAACCAAGTTTAGAAGTGTCAAGATATAAAACATACTCCCCTTGCCCTAATGACATAGATAACACTGGCGCTGAAATCAAAGTGTAATGCCCAAGATTTTAGGTGGATAAAATGAAATGAGGAAGTGTTGCTTGAAGAATAGACCGCACCCGCGCCCCAGTTTCCACCGCACCCGCGGTGTAAGGGCAGAAAGTAGAGTTTTGACGAAAAGAGAGACCGCACCCGCGGTCCAAGACAGACCGCTCCCGCGGTTGTAACTCATGACATATGAAGAATTACAGTAGGGTCACCGCACCCGCGGTCAGAAGTGAGCGCACCCGCGGTCGTCGAGTCTAGAATTTTGGATGGGTTGCCGTAGCCTGAGCGCAACCGCGGTGAAAAAGGGACCGCACCAGCGGTCGCTGTTTCTGAATTTTTAGATGGGGATGCCGTGAGCTAAGCGCACCCGCGGTCAGAAGTGAGCGCACCCGCGGTGCAACGTGTTGAGTGAAAAATAAAACATATGTCCTAGCCATGCAATTTAATGTGCTGAGTCTTCATTTCAGCTGTTGATCACTGAGAAAACACTTCAGAAAACGTCCATGGAAGCCTCAAGAATTCTCCTAGCTTAGAATTGAGCTTGTGCAAGAGTTAGCTATCCAAATTTCGATCCGAATATAGATTCATGCTCGTCATGCCATAAGCTTCAAAAGGATGTAAGTTTCATTCAATTCTTGCATGATTTGCGATATTGGTGTTGGGGAAATTCTGATTTGAGGTAGATTATGTGTTCTTGAAATTATAAGCCACGTTTATTCGCAACCGGATCGAAGAACGGATACAGTATATGTTATTATCGGTTTTTGCAGCTATGTATGAGTTAGATTATTCAGATTTGTATAGATGTAAGATGATCTTGCTTATGAGTTGTTGAGCTTGTTGTTGGCATTACCGGTATCAAAAGATTACGTCGTTATGCCGTCAAATTGTACCGAGATTGAATAATGATTTGTACAAGACTTGTTTGAGTTGTATATTGATAGAATACATCTATACATTGCCATTTCAGATTTAAGATTGACAGAGTTGATATTCCGGCTTCGAGACTTCAATTTATTTCACGACAAGAAAGGTATAATTCATGTTGATTCGGGAAGACATAACTCGAATTAGATCCAATTTGAGTTTCCCAAAATCACATACTAGATTGTTACCTTTTTATATGTTGATGCTTTGTTTATAGATTTATATTCAAGCATTTAAGATAGGAAAGTCATTGGCAGACTTGCCAAACTAGACGTTCGGTGATATCGACGCATCGGAGCAGATTTCCTCCGATTGTAGACACTCGATATAGACAGGACCGAAGTCTAGGAGTAAGACGTACCGCCACCACGATTGGGAGAGTAGGTGGGAGACTTGTTACGTCTTATTCACACCGGGATCCCTAGACTTAGATATGAGTCGAATCAAAGAATAAGAGTCATATTATTTTATCTGTATTCACTAATGTGTCATGATTATTGATACATATATTATGATTTTGTATTTAATTGCATGACATGCATGTATACCATGTTTTATACTGGAATTTATTCTCACCGGAGTTTCCGGCTGTTGTTGTGTCTGTATGTGTACATAACAACAGGTGGGGCAGGATCAGGGTCGCGAGCAAGATGAGAGATCAAGATATTGTGGTGATTTCGGGCATAGCAGGTTATTAGTTGTTTTGTACTAGACGTGTACTGGATTTTCTAAACACTAGTATATGATTGTACTAAAACAGAGTTGTATGTACATTATGTTGTTTAATCGAATAAAGAATAGGTTCATGCTTTATTTATACATTTGATTTAATGTTAAAAGCAAAAAAAAAAAAAAAAAAATTTGACCCACATTTTCTAGCAAAGATCCAACTAATCCCCAAACGAATGGAGTTAGAGCCCGGGTCCCCACACAAAGCTTGCTTCAACTTGTCAAAATTGTCTTGACACTCGGGTCCCCATACAAACTTTGCATTCTTCTTTGTCAAAGAGGTCATAGGCATCGCTATGGATGAGAACCCCTGAATAAACTTGCGATAATAGCCAGCTAGTCCCAAGAAACTACGAATCTCGGTAACACTCTTACGTACTAACCATTCTTTCACTGTACTTTACTCGGATCAACTTCAACGCCATCACTAGAAATGATGTGGCCTAAGAAAGCCACTCTATCAAGCCAAAACTCGCACTTGCTGAATTTTGCATAAAGCTTTCTGTCTCGTAGTACTTGCAGTGCTGTCCTCAAATGACGACTATGCTCCTCTTTATTCCTCGAATAGGTCAATATATCATCAATGAAGACTATAATAAATTGATCCAGATACAGCTGAAATATGCGATTCATGAGATCCGTGAAGATCACTGCACTTTAGTAAGACCGAATGACATGACCATAAACTCGTAGTGCCCATATCTAGTATGAAATGCTGTCTTGTGAACATCCGAATCTTTCACTTTCAACTGATGGTACCCCATTCGAAGATCAATCTTAGAAAATATCGATGCTTCTTGCAACTGATCAAATAAATCTTCAATTCTTGGCAGTGGATACTTGTTCTTGATAGTGACCCAATTAAGCTCTCGATAATCAATGCAAAGACGCATACTACTATCCTTCTTCTTCACAAATAATACCGGTGCGCCCCATTGAGAATAACTGGGGAGAATAAAACCCATGTCTAGAAATTCTTGGATTTGATCTTTTAATTCTTTCATTTCAGCGGTTCAGCGGGTGTTAGACGATAATGTACTTTAGATATAGGAACTGTGCCTGGCATTAGCTCAATAGAGAATTCTACTTCACGATCGGGTGGAATACCAGAAACGTCTTCGGGAAAGACGCTAGGAAAATCTCTGACAATATCCACATTCTCCAATTTCTGACTGATAGGAGTATGTGCGATAGTGACACATACTAGAAAAGCTTGGCATCCACGTTTAATAAGCTTCCTCGCACATAGACAAGAGATAATGTGCGGCATTTGCTTGTTTCTCTCCGCCTCAAAGACAAAAGATTTTCCACTAGGCGATCGAATAGACACTGATCTCTGACGAAAATCAATTGAAGCTTCATTCGCTGATAACCAATCCATCCCAAGTATAATATCAAATTCAGGCATAGGAAGCACAATAAGATCTGCCCGAACCACATCCTTGAATAAACGAAGCTCCCGATTCTTGACAATTTTAGACGTGAGCATTTGATTACCGGAAGGAATAGAAAATTTGAAACCCAAACCCATATCTGGAGGAGTAATATTCAGTCTTTTGATGAATGTTTCAGATATGAATGAATGTGAAGCTCCTGAATCTAGAGTGCATAGGTAGCTACCACTTGAATGATAATCCTCCCTGCGGCGAAAACGTCTCTTAAATCTTTTCGTGTTGAAGCTTAAGGAATTTCTATAATTCATTTCCCAAAGTTATGTGAAGATTGCGTGATGAACTTAAGCATTTCTTGAAAAATTGCATTTTAGCCCTTCAATTTTTTGAAATTTACATTTTAGTACCCAAATTTTCGATTATTTGCAATTTGGTCCTTAAATTTTCGAATATTTACGTCTTATTCCTTTAAATTTAGAAAATTACACTTTTGACCATTAAGAATTTGTTAATTGCATTAAATCCCCTTATCTTTTGGTTAATTACAAATAGGTCCTTTTAACTTTCGAGAATTTCAATGAAGTCCTCATAATTTCGAAATTTTCAATTAAGTCCCTAAATTTCAAAAATTTCACCTTTGACCCCTTAAAAATTCGAAACCCTTATAAATCCCTTAATTACGATTTTTTTTCCCTTTAATTTTGGCCCTAAAACTTTTATTTGGAAATGTTATATCCTTCACATAAAATAAGGCAAAAAATTCCAATACCAATTTCTATGGATTCTAAAATCATAACTTAATTCCAACTAAGTAGAACATGCAACCTAATTTTCACTATGTTAAACTTGATCCCAATTCCATTATAATAACCAATTTAACATTTCATGCAAATAAGAGCAATGTAAAAATGTTAAATGACTAGGTTACCCGTGATAAGTGTAGTGTATGTCTCCTCCTCAGCTTCTTCAGCATTTATAACATAAGCTCGTCCCACAGTAGGTGCTTTCCTCTTCGGGCAATCAGCAGCCTTGTGCCCATTCTCCTTGCAGTAGAACCACTTGAATGTCACCTATTTGCATTTTCCAAGATGTAAGCGATTGCACTCCTTGCATGGTTGCCTCTCAGCATGCATTGGTGCTCCAGAATTTGGTGGCTTTTGCTGTCTTTGCTTCTTGATTTGACCATGGGGCTTTTGAGGCCCTTGAGGTATAGGAGGGCCCATATATGATTTCTTGTTTGGCTGATTGTTATTATGGTGTTGTTGTCTCTTGCGTTGCATTTCAAACTCTATGTCCCTCAAAGATTGCTCAGACTGGAATACACAAGTAGTAGCAGTAGCGTAATCCAAATGATGCATCATCATGACATTATTTCGTAAGGTAGGTCGTAGAACATCCATGAATTGTCTAAGCTTCTCTACAGGATCCCTCGCTATAAGGGGTACAAAGTGACAAACTGTAGAACCCGAAAATCAGATTACGTATAAGTCATGCATAATTTCTATTATTTAAATTAAAAATGAATTCTTATGAATTAATGAAGTGTTTGATTTATTTTATTAATTTTAAGTCATGATTAATTATTTTAAAATTAGATGTTTAGTTTTATCTTTTCAGGATAAATACGCGAGGCCGGACCGGAGTTTGGAGATTTGAGATAAGATTAATAATAAGAAAATATTCTTAAATTTAATTTAAGTCAAGGAATAATTTAATTTAAAGAAATAGAATGTTTTAGAATTTATTTAATTAATTAGAGCTAAGTTGGTAAATAAGTTCTTTAGGTTAATATTTAATTAAAGCTTAAAGTAAAATGTGTAAGCAATGGAGGATGAATTAATCTAAGTATAATATATTCAAGAAATTTAATCATAGCATTTGAATATTTAAATTTGAGGTCATGAATGTTATGCAAAATTCTAAGCAAGATTCTAAACTAAATTAATTTGTTAATGCATTAAAATATATAAGGGAGGTTTCAAATCTTAAACAATCAAAATGCAAGACTTAAACCACATCATACTATGCAAAGTTAAGAAGGAATCGTCCAATTTTTTTAAACAAATTCAAATATGGAGTAAACCCATTCAAGTCACCCTCAATGGCCATTAAGGTAAATTTATTCCCACATTCTAATTCCCTAATTAGTAGTAAACTCAAATGCAATAGCACACCTCATTTCTCCTCAACTTATGAGCCTAGAAAATAGGTTGAACGTGCAGCAATAATGAGGGCAAGAATCGGCAGCTAAGGGAGAAGAAACAATTCAAAAACCCATTTAACTTCTTGACTTGTAACTCCCAACTTAATGCATATAATGGCACCTTTAACACCTCTTGTAACCATCACCTCCATTACCTAACAATTCTCCTTCCTTGTGACCGAAATAATCAGAGAAAAACAGCAGCTTAGAGGCGTGAGATAGCAGCAGAAAATAAGAAAAGAAAATCTAACTCCGTTCCGCCGCTCGCATTGGTCGTATTTATTTGTTTTTGGCAAAACAAATTCCAGGCATGTATATATTACTTCTTTGCTCTCCAATCAAGTCATACTAGATATTTTAAATTATTATATAATCAAGAATCATGAGACATCACGAAATTACAGCAAGTTTTTACAAGAAAAACCTGCACATGCCTCTCGGCTTTTTGATGGTGCATCACGGCTGTTATATTTTTTGTTGATTTCAGGAGTTACTTCGATTCCAGGCTCCTAAGGCTGCTTCTAAGAATGTTTTAGAGTGTGTTAGGGTGTTGTCGGTTCGTTGGTTTACATCCATACACGCACAAACAAAAAAATGACAGCAACTTTCACTTAGGTGCAGGAATGAGTCACGGTTTTGGTCATTTGGATGGTTAAGGTGTGTGTTCGAATCTTGGCTGTCCTAGGGACTGTAGCCATGGTTAGAACCCTCACTTATCATGTCTAGGACGTGACCAAGGTGTCCTTTCAAAGCCTGGTTCATGGTTCCATCAGATTTTTAAAACAACATCACAAACATCATTCGATTTCTTTTGGTTTCTAAATTGTGGGACTATGGTTTCGGTTTTTGGGTGTTGGAAGCATTGTGGTTGGCTGGTAGCTTATAGCCATGGTTCATACAACACTCAATTAAGACAGTAAAATATTTCAATACAAAACACTACACAACAAGTGGTGCTCTCGGCTGGTATGCTGTGGTTGTCCTAGGTGGTTGCTTGGGTTGTGGTTAAATTTTAGCCCTTAGCCATGGTCCAATCCATGCCTTAGGATGTTGGTAAGAGTTTGGGTCGGTGGTTCAAGCCAATGGTGATTAAATTTCAGAGTTACACCACAAACACACACGCTGCTACTGCTGTAATTTGACAGCAACTTTCAGTTTTGGTTTTGGTGCTTGTTTGAGTTCTTGGTTAGCTTGTAGCCTATGGCCTTGGACTGGACAATACCTTAATGAGTTAGAAAAGTCATGTTTTTGGCCGTTTGTGATTCGGTTAAGTTTAGAGGTCGTACGAGAATTTTCGGGGCAAGGTGCCAAAATGACTCTCGAAAGAGTGTTTTATGTTTTTGTATTCCATTCACCAATTTTCGTGTACAGCTATCATCATGAACATTTTTCAGTATTTTAGGGGTATTTTTAATCATGGTTAAACGACGGTTTAATGTTGGTTTGGTTTGGTATGAAGCCATGATTGAAAAATTAAGTTGTGGATCCTAATCGTCTTGTTTTTAGTTCGATTGTTAAGTTTTTGTCAAGTTAAGATTTAATTGCATGTGTCATATATTAGAACTAGGTTGCAGCAAGCCTGAGAGCGATCCAACTTATCCGGTAAAAATAAGGTTATAATTATATTACGTGCATAAAAAATAAAATGTTTATTTTTGAGATATATGCGATATGTCTTGTGGCCAACTTATGTTATGGGTTTGGAAGTCGGTATGCGCAACCGAGGACCTCTCCACCCGTGACTTACGACCGGTTTACGATTACGTATGGGAACGGATACCCAGTCCAGAGGCTGTGGTGATCTCTACCTCCCAGTATACTGTGGTTTAGTCTCATCAGGCGCTCACGTTATGTTATGGGCCACTTGCTTAGAAACATTATCTCTACCAGAAAATTATGATATGATATGACAGAGCTCTAATGAGCAAAGCTTTTACGTATGATTTTCATATATGCATGTAGTTATAATTATTCACGATACGAATTTCACTGTACGCTTTACGATACCATATTTTTACGTTGCATGCGATTTTATGATATATTTATTTGTTATTCACGATATATACATGTTGAGTCTTTAGACTCACTAGACTTGATTGTTGTAGGTACTGATGAGGCCGAGGCCGAGGGCGGAGACCAGTGAGTTGGCTTGAGGCAGCGGTAGTAGGAACCCGAGGACCTCATGTTTTAGTTTATGCATTTTCTTATGTTCAATCTCAGTTTTAATACGTTGGATATATTTTTAAGTTGTTGTTTGAAAACAATATTTGCTTCCACTGTTAATTTAAAGTTATGATTATTTACATGTTTATTTTATAAATGAGGCAATATAATTATTTATTTAGAAAATTTTTAATAATTCCGCTAAAATATGAATACGAAATACGGGCCTTTACACAAACCTTATCAAATTTCTTCACAAACTCAGCAACAGACAAGTCTCCGTGATGGAGGCTCATAATCTCCCTTTTCAGTCGCCCTCTAACATCAGCAGTAAAATATTTCTCGTAAAATGTCTCCTTGAAACGAGCCTAAGTAATAGTACCAAGGTTAACACCATGCTCGGCTCCTTCCCACCATAAAGAAGCATCATCCCTAAATAGGTCAGTGGCACACCTCACACGGTCAGTATCCCCCATATTCAGATAACAAAAGTGTACCTCGAGTGAACGAATCCAACTCTCAGCAACAAAAGGATCGGTGGTGCCAGAAAATTCCTTCGGCCCTATTCTCCGGAACTGATCATATATGTCATGCTGTTGCCTAGGTGCCCTAGCCTCTAACGCATGAGTAGCAGCATCCCCTGGAGGAGGTGGTGGTAGTGGTGCATTCCCTTGATGGTTCACATTGTTCTCTGCTTGATTCTCATTAACAGGGACACGTCTAGTAGGCATTTTATCTGAAGGTTTTCCAAATTCTAACTTAACCAACATTCATTTAAATCTAAGTTTTCTAAACATGTGACATATCCTCATTCATTTAGCAATTTTAGCATGCAAAGCATATATACTCAAAAGCTAGTAAACATATTATTCATGTCATCATGCAGGTAACATCATGTTGAATCACATAAAGCATGTAAAACTTACAAATTTGAGGCTTGATGACTGATCTTTCCAGCGCTGATGGTGGCACAACCCTTTAAAAGACCTTTGCTCTGATACCAACTGAAACGTCTGCTAATCTTATTGCTTTAAAAGTAATAGGAAATTTTTTTTCCTTTTTAAACTATGAAATCGGCCGAACCCTTAGCAATACATAAAAATATTTGTATAAATTATTTTGAACCATTTTAAAATAATAAATCAACCAACTAGTATTTGAAAATCCAAAGGAAATAGTCGAAACATGAGATCGTCAAATGTTTTACCAAACCTAAAAAGCAATAAGCCCATACTAAACCTCTCAAAAGCATAAATAAATAATCTTAAAAATCTTTAACTTAATCATAAACGTAAATCATAATTGTGAAAAAATAGAAGCGCTGGTCCTCGAGTCATGTGCACCTTCTGTCCAGTCAGGTCAACCATCAAGACCTCCATCAAACTCACATGCATCCATCACACCTAGTGAGTCTAAAGACTCAACACACTATAATATTTATAACAAATAATACGTATAAAATCACAATCAACCCAGAAAATACTTTTACGCAAAAATAACATTTTCACGACATGCATAACATAAACCTAAACATTTTCCTTTTCTTCATTTCATAACATGTATCTTTTTATCATGATTATAAACATTTTCCTTTTTATTGAATTCAGATCGTTAATTGTGACTTTTCTCATCCTCATAAAGTCGATGGATCCATCTACGTGTAACCACGGTACTGGGCGGCGGGAACATCAACGACAATCTCTCGTCAACTGAGCCTTGGCCTATCCTCATCAAATGGAAATAGGATCGTCGGGCTCCCTCTAGGGCCTTCTCCCATAAATGGGCTCCCTCTGGGGCCTTTTCCCAAACGATATCCCCATTCTTATCCTCATATCCTCAATAGTCACAATTCCATCACTTCCTTCAACTTTCTACATTTTCATCACTTTATAAAAATCATGTATTTAATATCTTTATAAAAACAAGCATGCAACATATCTTTTAACTTTATCGTTTCATAATAAATTCCATAAACAATAATAAAATTCCATAAACCTTTAAAATAAAAATTTTTGCATATAAAAATCCTTAAACATTTTAAATAAACATAATATCATATAAAACAGCATTTAGAGCACTGCCATGACGTTTACTAATTTTCGGGTGTAAAATTACCGTTTTACCTCTAGACGTAACATTTCCCGTTTTTGAATTTTTCTTAATTTCGTTGACTCTAACATGTCTCCAAATAATTATTTAAGCTTAAATTAAAATTCTCATAATTTTATTTAGCTTAAATACTTGGCTTGTTAATTAATTCGTAATTAATCGTTTTGAAGACGTTTGATTCCCGAAAAATCCAAAACTTTAATATAAAATTCTTAAATTTAAAACTCAGTATTTTTATATTATTTTAGCCCTCGTAAACCACGACTCGACCCCCGTGAGCCTTGTTTCGATTATTTTGATTATTAAAAACCCTAACTTGACCTATATAGTTCTCCCCCGAGCCATGGTTCGATTTTCTCGAGCCATCCTCGAGCCATGCTGGACCAAACCCTGACCAACCCCTTAAGACACCCTCCTGGACCCTTGGAACCCACGGACCAGCGCCCCATGCTCGAACCATAGCCACACCAGCAGGTGCCAGCAGCGGCCAAGAATTCCACTAGTGCATGGACTCTACGTTTTGGTGCCTAGGACCCTAGCCGACCGAGCCACCCTTGAACCAGCCTGTTGTACCCTCACCTAGGACCCTAAAGACGCACCCTAGCCCAGCCCAAAGTCCCCAGACCGAGCCATGTGTCCTATGCAAGCCACTGCTCCCTCTCAACTCGAGTCCTAGCGTGGCTAGGACTCTTCCCTCGACTCAACCAGCCCCTGGCCAAGCCATGGCCCCAAGCCACCCACCTATACCTAAAACCGAGCCCCATGATTATTCTATGGCCGATTTGGTCCCAGCTTGTTGGTTCGTGTTGTGCTGCATTTTAGATGGTGTTCTAGGACCCTTAACTCATGTAGAAACAAGGCTTGATCATATCCTAATCATTACAGCCCCTTGAACAACATAAAACATGATTTTGGATCAAAAAATCATGAGTTTAATACATGTATGTGCAATAATACAAAAATATTAACAAGAATACCAAGCTTTCCATACCCACATGATTTAAAACAATAATACGATGTGATAGACGAGAAAAAGAGATGTATGACGTGCCTTTGCGTTTTAAACGCACGATTATATGTTGACGATGCGAATAACTTTGACGAGGAGGGCCTAGGCTTGTGTTCCCTTGAAAACTTCGACTTCCTCTCTTCAAACTAAGATGTGTTTGTCGTGTGTTTTGATGGAGAGAATTGTGAGAGTGTGAAAATCTGAATGTGGACGTGAACAATGAGGGTTTGGGGGTGAGTTTTGCACTTTAAATACTCCCTAAATCAACTAACAAGGCTTAGCCCTATTAAGGGTTTAATTAGGCCCATTAGTCTTTAATTAAAATGCTAAAAATAGTTTTGTTTAAATAAGTTTTTGAATTTAATAGCCGGGTTACCAAAAAAGTTCGTATTTTTGTTGAAAAGCCAACACTGATAAAATTTGCGTCCCAACGTATAAAATCAACTCAAAACCTCTTATTTTCACAAATATGAAAAAGCATCAACCATATTTTAAATAATTAAAAATAATTATTTAATAAAAACATTTTACGTTTTTCATCCCTCGGTCTCCGTTCATCGATCGCCACTTGAATAATCTTTAAAAATACAATTTTATGCATAATGATAATAAAATCCTATTTAACATATAATCATGCATGTTACATAATCAATTAATTAGCTATTTTTCATAATTCCTAGATTTGCATGCAGTTGGATTACGTCGTCTTAATTTTGGACGTCATATAAGGAGTTGATAATCTTGTACGCATGCGGGACCTTTGAATTTTCGGGTCGTTACTGTGAGAGCCCAACCCAAGTTATAACACCCCAAGCCCATCCTATTTAGTAATTAATAAAAAAAAAAGATGAATGAAATGATAATCATCTTCACCATTTCTCTCTCCCGTCACTGCCGCAAGCTTCGTTTGTTTTCTTTCTTTTTTTCAATTTCAAAGCTTTGACCGTCGATTGTGGCCACACTGGTGATCGAAAAACTAAAGTAAATACATATTCAGAATCCTCTCGAAAAGGGCTATTCACTGACACCTTTTTTGCTAGGAAAAATCGCGAGTCCCGTAAACCCGTCGGAGACCGCTGCCTATTTTCGTCGGAAAATCAGGAGGAAACCTTGATTTAGGGTGTTTGAAGCTTGAATTCGAAGTTTAGAACAAGATTTGAAACTTTCAGAGGTATAATTCAGATTTTAGGGTTTCGAATTTTGGGCATTTTAATTCAATTGAGTTCCAATAATTAATATATATTGTATTATTGATTGTAGGTGTTATATCGGAGCTCATTGGAGGTATTAACAAAATTTCAAAATTTATTTGGGAATAATTTCGAAAATTCAAAATTTATAATTGGGTTTTCGAATTTTAGTGTTTAATAATTTGGGGTTTAGATGCTATAGAATTGTCGTATATTAATTGTAGAAATATTAAATCCTAAATTAAAGATTTTTGAAATTTTAGGCTAAATTGTCAAATATTGGAAAAGTAAATGGAACTTAATATGAAATGCATTATTTGCCACAGGATCGGATTCTTCAAGAAATCCTTAAGATTTTTCGGTGGTAAATTAAGTATCAGTTGAGGTACCCATGAACTGTTTTATTATAACGTCTATATGATGTGGAATGACGTTAAGTATTTTGTAATGCGTTGTGGCGTGCTTTATGTGCTTCTGTGAATACGTGATTGCATTCATGTATTTATTTGAATTGATATTATTAGTGCATAACATTTCGAGCCTTGACTCCGTTGATTGGTATCATTACTGATCTGTTGAGCTGTTGAGTCATATATTGAGCGAGTGATAGGCTTAGATCACTCTTGACATCTCATCGATGGAGCGAGTGATAGGATTAGCACACTTCTGATGACTGCACGAGGACTGACCGGGTCGCTATCGGACCCTCGATGCTACGTGCACGGATGAGCGGCGGCATGATATTACGTTGCTGCATTCCTGGCACGGGTGGCCACTGTTCCTATTGCTGATGCGTTTCATTTGGACTCCGTTTTGGTATCCGTTATTTCGTTGTTACCGACACACATTGCATTGAATTTTACTTGATTTTATTTCATGTCAGTTATATGTGTCATAATCTTACTAGTTCATCGTACTGGGGCCTGAACCTCTTTTCTGTTTATGCTGTGGTTGTTTTTTATGCCATAGCCGATTATCCAGGAGGATTTGACGCATCTGGTGGAGCGTCATGTAGCGGTGCCCAGTAGTTGGATTGTTGTTGAGAGTTCCCAGCTATATAAGTAAATATATGTATGTATTATCTTATCAAGATATATATTTGTCAGGGGATGCCCTGCGTAGTTGTAGTGTTACTTTTACTATATTTTGAATTGATGATGTTTGATCGAGCCTTGTCAGCTCTGTATATGTTAGTCCGGGCCAGTGCGGCTATAGGTTTGTGAATTAATGTTATGAATTTATCTCAAGTATATAAATGTTGTTTGTGTTGTTTGAAAATTTTTGGGATGTCCTACTTACGGGATTGTCATGCCGAAATTTCTATTGGCTCAAAAAGAAAATTTTGAATCGCTTTCGCTGTTTGTATTAACGAATCTTGTTTGTTTGGTCATTAAACGCTAATCAGGAGCACGGGCCCCCACAGTTACAATCAACATAAGACGGTAACGCATAAATTATGTTTATACATATTTATGTAATGTTAATGTGATTTTGTGGATTACATGAGTTATTAAATGCCTTCTTGATTATATGTTTATTTATTTGAAATATTTATGACATTTAGTTTAGGACATGATATTATTACATGTTGAGCCTTATTGTTCTTGTTAACAGTTGTATTGTTGTATTGTACTCCTAACGCACGTGTTTATTTCGAAATCACCAGGTGTATTTCGAGCCAAGTTGTCCCTGAGACCGAAAATATTATAGTCTATTGCTTGATGCATTTTCTGTGTAAAATGCTCTTGAAACATCGACAGCGTACTTTGTTCGTTATTATGTCTTCCTGTTGTATCGTTATCACATGTATGGAGGACAAGTCGTGGGTGTTTATTGGACACAACAAGGTATAGCTTGCACACTTGGCAGGGCAGTTTAGCTGTATGACGATGTAGCTCTCCTGTATGTTATTACTTGACCATTACTCATGTTGTTATTGTGCCGTTTTTTGGCTCTTATTATCCTATTGTTATTAAGTCATGTTCATGCATTGCATATTTTCATTTTATTATATGTTTATGTATGATTTATGATTATCGTTATTGTTGTTTAATTGTTTCATACCAGAATCATAACTGTAACGTACCGTACTTTTAAACATACTTAAAATTTGCGGAAAAATAAAAATTTTCTTAATTAAATAGTAATCATTCAAAATGCAATCAAAGTAAACTGTTCGTCCAAAAATATTTGAAGTAAAGCACTAAAAATCAAAGTTTGTAAAAATAATTGTTTAAACATCGTAAAGAAAACTCGTGAAAATCAGAGTATTTGAAACAACATTCATAAAATTATTAAAAACATGGGCGGTCATCGGGTTTAGCCTCCTTTGCAGCTCAAGTCAGCTCATTGGTCCCCACCCCTAGTCTCCTCATCCTCATCTTCACCTGCATCGATCAAGTCTAGTGAGTCTAAAGACTCAACACGAACAAACTAGGCATAACGAGTAATACGTAATAAAACCACATACATTTTTTTTAAAGTAGAGCGTACATACTTGAAACTTGAACATAATAACATAAATATAGATGTGCCGTCATCATAAAACATTTGATAAACATACTTGCATCATACATACTTGAACATGCACAACTTCATCATTTTGCATAGAGATATGTTTCAAAGCAAGTGACCCATACATAAAATGTTCCTGATCAGACTAAACCACAATACTGGGCTGGTAGGGATGTCCACTACCGCATACATGAGATCTGCGGTCATGCTTTACCGGGTGGATTGGTCTCTGGTCATGCTTTACCGCTTTTCAATCCTAATACATTATGCATTCCTGCCCAAGACAAAACTTTTAAAAAAAAAAATTTCCCTAGAATGCTTGGCGCTCGGGCGGTAAAATCTTACCGCTCCAGCACGTCCGGTCCAGAAGTTCTGGCGCTTGAGCGGTAAGATCTCGAGCCCGAGCAGCACCCTGCGCGAAAACTTTTGAAACTAAGCAGTCACACGAGAATAATCATAACTCACTTGTTTCTTGTCCAAAAATTACGAATTTATTGTCAAATCGAAGGTATCAAAGAGTACTGCGTTTTATCTTTTGAAAGTTTTTCCAAAAAGTTGACCAAAAATTCACAGTACTCAAAATGATAGCAGACTCGTGTTTGAGATCTAAAATTTTGATCCAAAATCGTTTCAAAACATTTTTGCTCAAATTTTTGCATAACATACATGAATTTTTACACATAATAAACATCAAAACATATATTATGACAAGATCGATACAGAAATGAAAGAATATACATGAATTTGCGTTTAAACGCTCGAAGATAACGAATACCGACGCGGTGGATCACGGGGAATGACCGGGAGACGACGATGCACGATTTTCTTGCTCGAAAATGAGCAGAATTCTTCAAAAGTTTGCAAGGGGAAAGGGTGGCTGCTTCTGAATTCAATGAACCCTAGGTTTTCTCTCAAATAAAAAATGAAGACAATAAAATACAAATGAAATGTTTGGGTGTGTGTTGAGATGCAGCCGTGTGTGTGTTTTTTAAAGGGTGTGTGCGTGTAACTTAGATAATTAGGGGAATAAAATTTGCTTAATAAAATAGTTAACATGCTAATTAAATGTTAAACCACACTAATTTTTACTAAAATCCCCTACTTAAAATAAAATACACACTTGATAAACTTTAAAAGTTTTAAAATCTTAAAAATCACCTAATAATTAAATTAGGCTATTAAAATGCTAAAAAATAAATAAATCATTTAAAATACTCTAATCCAAACTTAAAATAAAAGTAAAAATCACCAAAATCGTCGCCGATCTCTTTTCCTCGATCTTGCATCGAATAATCGCCTGAAACATGAAACTCAAGAAAACATTATAACGTACATCGCATAAACATAAATAATTTAAATAATGCAATTTCATAAATCATTCATCACTCAAATCATTTTAAAATTAATTAAATAATTTAGATATTAAATAAATACATGGGTTTTACGTGTAATAAATTTTGGGCTCTACAATAACCTCTGTATTTTTCAGAGTTTATTTACCGAGGAGATTCTCGTGTATTTGTTTGGTTTTTTGGAATTGTTCTGGTTAATTTGGATTTAGTTTATGTTGTTGTGAGCCTTGACGGCTTTGTTTGAATCGTTGTCTGTGAATTGTTGATTTTTGCCTGGTCGGCAGTTGTGTGTGATTATTTATAAATACAACATTGTGGTCCTTGAGAAATTTTTCTTTTACATTTATTTTAAATTTTTGGTATGTCGTATTTACGAGGGGAGGTGATGCCGAAATTTTTCCAGGCCATGAGGTGTATTTTTAAGTATTTTAAACCGTTTTCTGCTTCATATTTAAATTTAATAAATATTATTTGATAGTTAATTGTAATTATAATAACTCATATTTAAATTTAATTATTTGATAGTTAATTGTAATTATAATAACTGGACCTCACATAAAGTATCCCAAGAAGCATAATGTTGAGTAAGCATGCATGAGTAAGAACAATGAAATGAGATATCTCCCGGAAAATTCTCATACATCAAGCTTCTGACATTTAACCGTTTGATCTGATTGGCTAAGTTGAACGTGAAAGAGTGATGTCATATCTTTACCTGAATACTATAATTTTTTGTCTAGTGGTATGCGTTTTACCATAACAATTACTAATTAAAAAAATAATTTTTAAACATCTTAATTATACACATCTAATAAATCTTTTTGTCAGCCACAACATTATCTTTATTATCTACAATATACTTATTGTATTATAAAACATGGAGTGAGTCTCATGTGAGACCGTCTCACGGATCCTAATCTGTGAGACGGGTCATCTCTACTCATATTCACAACAAAAAGTAATACTCTTAGCATAAAAAGTAATACTTTTTATGGATGACCCAAATAAAAGATCTGTCTCACAAATACGACCCGTGAGACCGTCTCACACAAGTTTTTGTCTAAAACATGAAACCTTTAGAGTAATTATTTTTGTATTTTGGTGTAATTTTTTTTTAATTACGACAAAAACCCTCATCAAATTACAAAAATATAAACTGCATATAAGCAATCAACATGTACAAACGGTACTAGTGAACATTACAAATATTTTCAATATTATATATTATTTTCTTCTTTATTTAACACTCCGAAGTTAGGTTTAGGGTAAATTTACTTTAAATCCCCGTATTCTAACTTAAATTTGCGTTTAGTCATTATCAAAAAATTTATGTCACATCCAGAGTCTAAATGTCTTTCTCATATGAAAATCGCTACAAAATATTAAAATTTTGGTATTAATATATTATAATTGAGTATAAACTATTTCACATCTGATATTAATAAATGATTTTTTAATAACCATACATGTATAATAAATATTGGTATTAATGAAACATTTGTTTTTTCTGATGAAACTTGGTACAAAACATTGAAAATATGGTACTGATATATGATATTTGAGTATCAATTTTTTCAGATCTGATACTAATATATAATTTTTTAGTACTCAAACATGTGTAACAGATGTTAACATTTATAAAATTTTAGCAATTTTATACTCAAAATTTTATGTTTTATATCAGATCTAAAATATTTGATACTACAATATCAAATATTAATATCATATTTTCAATATTTTATAATTTTTTTATCCGAAAATACAAATATGTCATTAATGTCAATATTGTTATACAAGTTTGAATAATTAAAAATCATATATTAGTATAATATTTGAAACAATTGATACTCGAGTATTAATATCATATATTTAATATTTTGTATTGATTTTCATAAAAAAAAAAATATGTGAGTATAGAGAGTTAAACACATTTATCTTATAAGGAGACTGAAAGGTAAATTTTTGCGTTTTACCGTTTGGTTTATTTATTCGAAAAATGTGACGACGAGAAAATCAGTGATCATAATAGAAACATAATCTGTAACTTTCACGTTTCGTGAGCGAGAGAGAAAGGCGGAAATAAGACACATAATTGTGACGAGAATATGCGGGGAATTGTTCAAAAAGCAAGAATAATGCCTTGTTTTCCACTTTCTAGGAGCAATAAATAATTATTAATACTAAGACCCCCTTATCCCATTCACATGTGGACTCATTTCCTCATAGACACTTTTATAGACTTTTTTTTTTTTTTTTTTTTTATGTAGATACAAAAACTTATGTGAGATAGATTTTTGACTCGAATCAATTAATGAAAAAATATTAATTTTTATATCAAAAATATTATTTCTCATTATAATTATAGATCGGAACGACCCACCTTACATATATATACATATCAGACCGCCTCTGCTACAAATGAAAAGCTTCCCTTAAGTTGCTGGCTGAGATATATCCAAGATAGCAATGAATGAGCCAGGAATATGACTCTACCCGGAATTAGAGTTTTAAACTCTATATTTTTTAATATTTTAAATTGATTTATCCATACTAATATCACGTATCAATCTTATTCTCTTACTTAATAAATCATCCTATTGGGCCCATCCGTGACTCAATATTATCATTGAACATTTGCAGCCATTAAAAAATTTTTGCACTTATTTCGAAAACTTATAGAAACAAAATATAAAATATGATTAAAAATATATAAAACAAACAAACAAACAAATTTAAATAAAAGTTGGGTTTGTTGAAAAGATAATTCAAGACGAAACCATTTTATTATTTTTGATACGCTACGTTTGGGTCAGCAACAAATTAAGCAGTCTCGTGATTAACGTGGGTTTTCGAACGGTCAAATATTTTTCATTCAACTCGATTTTTACAATTAACAAATTTGATTTTCTTTCTTTGACTAGGCAATCTAATGTAACACGTATGATCCACATAGACTTGTCCTTATGAAAATTTTCTTTTTTAAAAATAATATCCGATAGTAATTTACATATAATCAAGATTCTTAAAAATATTGAAGTTTGTCGGAGAGTCGAAATAAATTCAAAAAAATCTAAGCATGTCAAATCAAAATTAATATAAACAAAGTATTTCATTTTTAATATAACTTTAACACAAAAACTCTTGTGAGACGGTCTCATAGATTAATTTTGTGGGTCGAATCTCTTATTTGGGTCATCCATGAAAAAATATTAATTTTTATACTAAGAGTATTACTTATTATTGTGAATATCGGTAGGGTTGACCCGTCTCACAGATAAAGATTCGTGAGACAATCTCACAAGAGATCTACTCTAACTTTAATTGTCTTGAGCCAAAAAATAGTCCGAATTTATAATATAAAAAATACAATAATTTTAAAAAAAAGTAGATACATTTTATAAATAAATAAGTGGGCACGAGATTTTTGAAGGGAAGAATTTCATATTGTCTAAAAACTAATCTACAAGTTTTAATATTTTATTTAAAAAGTTTAAATATTTGAAATATTCCTACTTGTAGATTAAAGAAACTTGCACTTTTCCACGCATTAAATCTACTTAATATAACCCAACAAAAACTTTGACCATTAATTGTTTTTTTTTACTTGTGCTTTACAAGTAATTTTAGTTTAACCTTGCTATTTACAACACTGCAAGTGTTAAACAAATTACTCATGTATAGATTATTTGTTATTGAGTATAGCTATAAAGCATGACAATATATGCACTACTTTGCCCAGTGTTATATTTAGAGCTGTCAAAACGTCTTCATATCTATTTGATCTGTCAATCCATTAACACCGGAAATTTAGAATTAGCTTCTTTAGGTTAAAAAGATGGCTTCAATCATAACTTTGTCCGACAGATTTAAGATATGACTTCTATATATGTAGCAATTTCCGTGCATTATATTTATTTTTTTAGAGTTCTTGTGGGAATATATTTGATACCTTTTGTTAGTTGTCTCACATCGGTTGGATAAAATACATGAGAGTTGTATATATGGGTTTGGACAATCCTCCACTATTGAGCTATTTTTTGGAGTTGAGTTATGTCTAAGTTCCAATCTTAACATCTTCCATCATGTTTGGATTTGCACAAGCATAAGTATATAATAGCTAGCTCTAATAACGCCAACGTTTTTTTATAAGTGAATTAACATAAACCTCTTCCATTATGAGAGGAAAAAA
The DNA here is from genome assembly GCF_012295235.1 of Primulina huaijiensis. Taxonomy (NCBI): domain Eukaryota; kingdom Viridiplantae; phylum Streptophyta; class Magnoliopsida; order Lamiales; family Gesneriaceae; genus Primulina; species Primulina huaijiensis. The sequence goes on from NC_133323.1 coordinate 17,048,297, forward strand.
CTTGAGTTTTAAATACAATTTCTCCGCCACAACCCATCTCAAATTGTAGAAAAAAATCGAATAACATTTGCTTTGTATGTGTGCCTCAGTCTACTGTGTCAAGTAGTGTTCTAAAAATCCCCGCCTAGGGCGCTGCCTAGGCGCTGGGCGGTCCGAAACCGTCCCGATTTTAGGCTAGTCGAAACTTCTAGGCACCACCATATTAATCGGCCGCCGCCTGGCGCGAAAGCCGCCTAAACGATTTTACAATTAAAAATCCGTCTAGGCGGTTTACACTTAAAAAAAAAACAAATTATGATATTCCTTATTATTATATATTTTTAAATATGTATTCAATATTAATATTTTTGTAATGTAGATCCATACTAGGAAAAGAAATAGACTAGATACCGGAAGGTTGAACAATTTAGTTTATGTTCAATTCAATGCCAAGATCATCAACAAGAAGAGAATGCAAGAAGAAAAAGGAGTGAATGTTCTACTTGCTAGTGAAGCAACTATGACACAAGGATGGATTGTTGATGGTGGAGATGAAGATGTTGAGACAAATGTTGAAGATGTAAGAGAACTTCACGGAGAAGAATTTGTATCGGATGAAGAGGAAGTCATGGATTTTGAGTTTGAATTCGAAACAGAAGAAGTATTGGAAAAATATGGAGATGAACTAGAAGAGTTAGATGTTTAGGTTTAATATCAATATATTATGTTGGAAAAAATGTTGAACAAATTTAATTTTCATTGTACAACGATGGTAGTAAAGTAGTAAATTGATGTTGATGATTAATTTTGTGGGTGTGTGCTTTCCGAGTAATTGCTGAAATCAATAAAGGTCACCGCCAATAGCAGAATTTCTTTGAAATTCCAGGTTTGCCCCTAAACTTTGGCAATATTACTCCCCACTTTTTCCCTCTTCCTCCGCGTTTCCCCACAATTTTCTGATCTATAAATCCCCCGCAAACCCTAATTACAAATATTACCACAAGCATTTTGAAGAAAGTGGTACTCCCCCCGTTGTCCAGACCACACAATCCTCTTTAGTTTCGATTTTTGTCCATTTCTTCACGTTTATTTTTTATTGTTATTATATTTTTACGGAGCCACCCATCTTTCATCCATATCTCCTCTTTTGCAACAGAATCATTCTACGCAATCCGTGTATGATCATCGTTAATGAGTTTGTTTCTGTGAAAATGTCCTAGCCGTTCAATTATATTCCCCCACCCCTCAATTATTCTAAAAGGGTTTCTTTCTTTTTATTTTTTATTTTTTTAATTTTCATTTTGTGATCTTTTCGTGCGTGGGGTCTCTGTATCTTGGGATTTATTTAGGTTCTTGCGATGGCCGTAACTTACCCACGTTTCTTGGTGTCCGAAACCCACACAGCGGTCGAGCCTCCTACTCTAATGGGGTCATCCACCGTGTCTCCGGCTTCCGTCTCCCTAACTCAGGATGATTTGAAGAAAATCGCAGCTTATAAAGCCGTGGAGCATGTGAAATCAGGCATGGTGGTTGGCCTAGGAACCGGCTCCACCGCGAAGCACGCTGTGGATCGTATCGCGGATCTTATGCGCCAGGGGAAGCTTAAAGATATTGTGGGCATCCCCACTTCGACGAAGACTTATGATCAGGCAGTTTCGTTGGGGATCCCTTTATCAGATCTTGATTCTCACCCCTTTGTGGATTTAGCCATCGATGGTGCCGACGAGGTAGACCCGGGGTTGAATTTGGTTAAGGGGCGTGGGGGATCCTTGCTGAGGGAGAAAATGGTGGAATCTGTAAGCAAGAAATTCATTGTTATTGTCGATGAGTCCAAATTGGTGAAGCATGTAGGGGGTAGTGGGTTGGCTATGCCAGTAGAGGTCATTCCTTTTTGTTGGAATCATTCTTTGAGAAGGCTTGTTGACATGTTCGCCTATGCGGGTTGCGTAGGGGAGCTCAGGATGAGTGTGGAGAATGGCAAGCCTTCGGTGACTGATAATGGAAATTTTGTTATTGACTTGTACTTTGAGAGAGATATTGGAAACTTGAATGAAGCCAGTGATGCAATTTTGAGGCTTCCGGGGATCGTAGAGCACGGCATGTTCATCGGATTGGCTACCTCGGTGATTGTAGCTGGTGTGGAAGGCATCACCATCAAGACTAAAGCAGGGAGTGAGGTGGAGGTAGATTCTTTTAGTTATAGTGATTTGAGGAATGGGTTTTAGATTAGCTAACTTATTAGTATTTATGTTGGTCTGTGGGGGGAATGTTTAGGTGCTTCTTTGCATCAAATTCGTTGGTCGATTGTTTTGAAGGAATTTCCTAATTTTGTGACTGGCTCCCGGCCCTATTTAATGATATCATATTTACAAAGTTTGAACTTTCTATGTCCTTTATTCAATTATCATCTTGCTGAATGTGAGTTTCTTGCCTTCACTTGTGTGTTGTTTACGATATTGAGCGTTGGGAATGGGTCTTTACTGGTTCCATTGTAAAACCCTTGTATCAACATCGATCGTGGTTAATTTGGTCAAGTGTCCGTATCAAACAATTGACATGATGCTAGACGAATGATTAGTGGAAAAAAAAAACGTCTTTTACAAGTGCTACATGAAGCTCTGTGATATGTGTGATGGTGAGCAAGTCCTATGTTTTGCTGCATGGGTTTAAGTTTTTATTTTTTATTTTTTTGAAAACTGGGTTTAAGTTGTTGGATTTGAAGTATCCTGCGAATCACATGACAATATGTTTCTATTGATGAAGTATTATCAACCATCCTTCTCTGCAAAAAGAGAAGAATTAACCCTGGAGTATAGGACTGACATTGTTACATATTTTTATCTATTCTCAACAACAACATTGTGTTTGAATTCTTAGTTATGTCGCAGTAGGGGAGGACTAGAGGTGGGAGTGGAGCTCGGGCAGAGGGCTGTCTAGTCGAATTATATTTTTAGCTTGAAAATTGAGTTTTATGTCATGATACATTTCCAAATGAGTCTAGGCCAAGAAACTATATCGATTCACACGAGCACATGAATTAAGTGGTCCTAGTTTGTCGAGTTTAAAACAAATAATCATCAGCTTGTTCGGGTTCGTTTTTGTTCTTTGATCCTTCCAGACCATAACTCATGGTTGAGACAGTATTCAGCTCGGCTTATATTCATTCAGCGGTTACCTCATGCTTGAGTTGAAGTTTTATGATAAACTTTGGAAATTAGAATCCCAAAATCTCAATTTTTATTTATCATTTAAACTCCCAAAATTGATTGCAAATATGTTGAAAGTCTTCTGATCAGTGATAATGGTAATATTCACTTAGCCCAAAAGTAAGAAGTTGCAAATTGCAATGTAATGTTTGGTCTATTTTGAAGGTTTGATGGGTATTAATGCCAGTCGGATCTTTGCAAGCCATATTCTTAGGCCTCCATTTGAGTCCAGAGAAAATGGTCACAACTCACAAGTGTGGATCAAAGTTTTTGCACACTTTCTATTAAATTCCTTATTTTAGGTACATTTAGAACCATGATAATATGTAACGCGACAAACTCCCATGTTGAATATAATTTTATTAAGACATAAATTCCCCGTCAGAATTTTAATTATAACTAGCGAATGCTGTACACCAACATACATTATATAATGCATGAATCTTATATTTTTATACAAATAAGATATTTTTATTTTTATGGATTATTTGTTATACGTAAATTTGAATATAATACATGAATCTTTTATACGTAATATATATGTGCATTTAATAACTGGAGTTGGTGGTTTTCTTCTCTGAAATCTGAGGGGAAGGGAGAAGTTTTGTGAGTGAAATGAGGGATGGGATGGTAAAATTGGAAATGGTGTCTGATAGATACTTTTGGTTAAGAATAAATCTAATAAATGGATTATGTCAAGTATAGTAATTGTAACGCCCCGAAAATTTAAAAGTCCACGCGAACCACATGCTCGAGTTATTAAATTCCTTTTTATTTTAAATTAAATGTTTTAATTGCTTAAATTAATTATGTTGTGCATATTTGTATGTTTAAAATATATTTTTCTACATGGTTGCATTAAAATATATTTTTAAAGGATATTCGAGTTGCGATCGAAGAACGGAGATCGAGGGCTGAGAAACGTAAAACGTTTTTATCAAATAATTGTTTTTAATTATTTAAAATATGAGTGTTGGTTTTTCATATTTTTGAAAATAAGGATTTTTGAGGTGATTTTATACGTCGGAGCGTAATTTTTATTGGTGTTGGATTTTCAACAAAAATACGAACTTTTTAACAACCCGACTATTAAACTCACAAACATATTTTTACCAAAACTATTTTTATATTTTAATTAAATACTAATTAAGACTAATGGGCTTAAATTAATGGCTTAATAGGCCTAAGCCTAATTAGTAAATTAATTAGCTAGTTTTATTATATAAAAACACTTGAAACCCTTCACTTTGCATCATAAACTCACGCCACATACTTTGAAAAATCTGAAACACTCCCCACCCCACCCTACACACACACGGCACATATTCATACCCTCCAAAGAGATTTTCGAAGGGGTTCTAGCAGAAGCAAGCTAAGGTTCGCGTCTCGTTCTTCGTTGTCAACAGATTTTCGAGCGTATAAAACGCAAAGGCACGCCATATTTCTTTCTTTCAAACATCTATCACACCATAATATTTATTTGAACATGTTTCGAAAGAAAACAAGGCACACAACTTGAAGATTTTTGTACATGCATATTAGATGATTTTTAGCACTTGTGTTTTGATTTAAAAACATGATTATTGTGTCATGAAAGGGGCTGCCATGTTGTAGGGTGTTAAGGGGTGGTTTTACACGAGATTTAGGGTCCTAATAACACACCAAAAACGTTGTGCAAACTGAATAAAATAAGCTGGAAACCATAGGGTATCATGGGGATTGTAGGGCTCGGTTGAGGGGTGGTTTGTGGCTTGGCTTGGCTGGGGCTGGACCAGAGCTTGGCTAGGGTTCGTGAAGGGTCAAGGGAAGAATCCTAGCCATGCTAGGTGTAGTGGCCTAAAAATCCTTACTTGAAAATTTGCGGAAAATTTAAAATTTTTCTTTTAAAATAAATGGAGTGCCTCATTCATACAAAAAAACTGATAAAATATTTAACGTTCAAAACAGCAGCGGAAGAAATTATTACTTGCCAAAATAACAAGTTAAAGTATTCAATAACTAAATATTTGAGCATCAAAATGGCAAGTACTGAAACTGAGGTCCTCGGGTGCCACTACTGTCGACTCGAGCTAGCTCACTGGTCCCCGCCCTCGATCCCGACATCATCAGTACCTACAACAATCAAGTCTAGTGAGTCTAAAGACTCAACATGCATATATCGTAAATAACGAGTAAATATAGTAAAATTGCATGGGAGTAAAATTTCATGTCATGAGGCATATCGTAAAATGTGGTGTCATGATTAATTATAATACGTGCATAGCTGAACTGAAAATCATAGTGAAACTGTTTGCTCCTTGGAGCCCTGTACTGAAATAGCATATAATAATTTTCTGTGAGATTATGGTCTACGCAAGTGGTCCCTGAACTGAACTGAACTGAGCTGACCGATACTGGTGACCGGACCGATACTGGGGATCGGATTTACGTCTGATCAGACTACTGCCACAGTACTGGGTGAAACAACTGAACTGACCGGTAACTGGTGACCGGGCCGATACTGGGGACCGGACTTAAGCATGATAGTAAAGTGACCACAAGCAATATCGCATAAATCTCAAAATTTGTATTTTTGCACGTAATATAATTAAATAACTGAATTAAATATCCTGTACCCATTTTACTGCTTGGATTGGATCGCTCCCAGGCTCGCTGCAACCTAAATATGCCATGAAAA
>NC_133323.1:17057080-17057530 GCF_012295235.1 Primulina huaijiensis
GCGGTGGGGTACCTGGATTGGGCGCTTGCCCTGACGGTCTCTCTCGATGTCCCGCTGATCCTGCTCTGCGGCTAAGGCTTTGGAGACAGCGACCTCATAAGAAGTAGGGTCAGACACCCTAACAACACGGCGCAAGATCGGCCGTAAACCCACCAAGAAATGCATCAACTTGGCTCTAGCATCATTAGCGATCAGGGGTACAAAATGACAACCCCTCTCAAACTTACGGATGAACTCCGTAACAGTCATATCCCCCTGTCTCAGGCTCATGAACTCTGTGGTCAACCTGGTGCGCACCTCCTCCGTAAAATATTTGGAGTAGAATACCTCCGTGAAACGTGTCCATGACAGGGTAGCCAAGTTAAGGGCTACTGAAGCTCCTTCCCACCATAAGCGGGCATCTCCTCCGAACAGATAAGAGGCACAACGAACTCGATCTGCATCTCCAAG
>NC_133323.1:17057867-17083764 GCF_012295235.1 Primulina huaijiensis
TTGCATGGGAGTAAAATTTCATGTCATGAGGCATATCGTAAAATGTCGTGTCATGATTAATTATAATACGTGCATAGCTGAACTGAAAATCATAGTGAAACTGTTTGCTCCTTGGAGCCCTGTACTGAAATAGCATATAATAATTTTCTGTGAGATTATGGTCTACGCAAGTGGTCCCTGAACTGAACTGAACTGAGCTGACCGATACTGGTGACCGGACCGATACTGGGGATCGGATTTACGTCTGATCAGACTACTGCCACAGTACTGGGTGAAACAACTGAACTGACCGGTAACTGGTGACCGGGCCGATACTGGGGACCGGACTTAAGCATGATAGTAAAGTGACCACAAGCAATATCGCATAAATCTCAAAATTTGTATTTTTGCACGTAATATAATTAAATAACTGAATTAAATATCCTGTACCCATTTTACTGCTTGGATTGGATCGCTCCCAGGCTCGCTGCAACCTAAATATGCCATGAAAAATATGCAATAGATTTATGGGACCAAACTATACAATAACCTTAAAAAATGTGACAATTACGCCTACCGACTTCGTATTAAATCATGACTCCGAGCCAACCCGAACCAACACTGAACCATCATGTAGTCATGATTAAAATACGTCTAAAATGATCAAATAATGCTCCTAAAATGGTGAGGGCCGAAATCTAGGTGAATGGAGGCCAAAACATGAAACGCTCTTTCGAGAGTCAATTTGGCACATCGCACCGTAAATTCTCGTACGACCTCAAAAATGATCCGAATCACGAACGGTCAAAAACATGACCTTCCTAACTCGATGAGGCACTGTCCAGTCCAAGGCCATGGGCTAAAAGCCAACCGAGAACTCGAACGAGCCACTGAACCGTCACAGCAAGTTGCTGTCCAGAAATACAGCAACTGTGCTTTGGTTTCCTTGCGTCGTTTGCGAGGCTAATGGCCATTGGGGCTTGAACCACCGACCAGAACCTCTTACCAACATACCAAGGAATGATTCGAACCATGGCTAAGGGCCCTAGGCCAGCCACAATTCGCATCACACCAGAAACTCGCCGAAACTCTCACCCGAGAAGCACCCTTGCGTGCGTGGGGTGTACCACTTCGTTTGTTGTCTCGTGTCGTTCCAGTGGCCATTTGATTGACCATGGCACGATCTAGACATCTAGGGGCATGGTATGAACCGTGGCTAAGGGCCATAGGCCAACCAAGATCCACACCATCCACCAAACCAAAATGACACATGCTGTAAAAATGAAGGGCCGAAATGGGGTAAGGGCTGTTCTTGATGTTTTAGTTGAAAACCGAGTAACCATGGACCGAGCCACCAAAAGGGCGACTTAGTCACGTCTTAGACATGCTAGGGAAGTGATCCAACCATGGCTATAAGCCCTTAGGGCAGCCAAGATCAGATTCATTTCCCTTTGACAGCAACATGAGAAAATCGAAACTCAATATGGCAAGAATGGGAAGCTGCTGTCATTTCTTGTTTCCAGTGGGTGTGGGGCTCGAATGAATGGACCAAAGTGATCCTAATACATCCTATTACATGTCTAGATGTCGCCTTGGGAGCCTGGAATCGAACCAATACCTGAAACCCACAAAACAAAGCAACCCGTGAAGCACAAGAGAAAACCGAAAAATTCTGCATGTTGCATTTTCTGAAATTTCTTGATGTATTTCGGTTCATGCATGAAATGATGATCATAAATCATAAAAATAATGATAGTATGACTTGATTGAAGAGTCAAGGAAGAATATATGCATGCCTGGTTTCGTTTGAAAGAAAAACGAAAAGAACGAGACGATCCGGCGCGGAGGAGGTGGAGCGTTTTCTTTCCTTTTCTTCTACTAAATTTTCTCTCTAGTTTTCTCAAGTGCTAGCCACGATTTTTCTCTCCACAAACACTCTGGATTTCGAGACTTATGGAGGGGGAATGGTGGTTAAGAGGGTGAGGAGAATGGGTGCAAAATATAGGGAGAAAATATCAAGACCAAGTCTACTCTTTTTGAAATTTGAATTCTTGTTTGATATCAAATGATTTGTTGGTGCTTGTTGGGGTGAGGTGGCCGAATACTCATGTTTTCTAGACTAGGATAATGCTCACTAATTAATTAATTAAGGTGGATAAAGAATTAAAAAGATTAGTATGCTAACTCAACAAAGAATGGGTCAAAAGGGTGATGAGTTGGCAATGACTAGTCTAGATACTAAGGGGCCGAAAATTCACTAATATATGGAGAGGAAATGTTGATTATTTACTAAATTTATAACCCTTAAAAGCCTTACTTATTCTTTAAATAATTTAGTGAACTAATTCCTTAATTATGGAACTTAAAAAAATTTATTTTCTACTCACCTCAAGTTGCTTAAATAAATCCTCAAACCTCCTTAATAACTTAAATTAACTTATTTGCTAGCTAAATTAAATTCTGGAAAAGTTTCTTGAATCTAAAATTTTATCTCTAAACTCCAACTCCAGCCCGGCCTCACTGAAATAACTGAAATGATAAAAATTTAAACTACTACGTAAAATAATCAAATTTAGAAACTCATTCAATAAAAAAAATCATTTTAATTTAAATACTAGAATTATGCATGACTTATACGTAGTCTAAGTTACGGGTTCTACACTAGGACTCGAGACCATGGGCTGAGGAGGAGTCCTAGCAAGCTAGGACTCCACCCGAGAGAGAGAGCAAAGGGTAGCGCAGGTTGCAGCAATTTGTGCAGGGGCTGTGGCTCGGCCAGGGGCTTTGGGGCTGGGCTAGGTTAGGTCCTTAGGGTCCTAAGAAGGGGCAGAAGGGGCTGGTTCAAGGTCTGGTGTGGTTGGCTGGGTCCTAGCAACAGAAACGTAAGGTCCATGTTTATATGGATTCTCGGCTGCTTCTGGTGGTTTGTGTCGTGGCTTCGGTTTTCAACTAGGGCTTGAGTCCTATGGGTTCTAAGGGTCCAGGAGGGTACCTAGATGGTCTGGTCATGAGTTGGTGCAGGGTGGCTCGATGGGGCTCCAGCCAAGCACAGAAAACGTGAGGGAGAGCTTTTTGGCAGCAAGTTAGGCGTGAGTTGCTATCAAGGTTCAGGGGCTTTGCTGCTTGGGTTCAGGGGCTGGGCTGGTCTAGGCAGGGGCTGGGCGTGATCCAGGGAAGGTTAGGGTCGTGTGGACTCGGTGGTGGCTCGACTGGGAGAGTCCTAGTTGGGTTAGGAATTCTAGACATACAAGGAAGCACACACACAACACATGCAGGTTTTTGGGCAAAGTTTCAGAAGTGTTTGGGTAGGCCAAGGCCGGTTTTTCAGGCCAGGCTTGCACAATAGGGTCCCTAGATGGGTTGGCTAAGTTTTGGCTCAAGGTGGCTCGGGCGTGGCTTGGGTAAATTAGGAGATGGCTCGGTGTGTTCGAAAAGGTGTCAAAAACGAAAATAATAAAGCTAAAAATGGAACCATGGGTCCACGGGTGTGGCTCACGACTTGGAAGGGTAGAATAAATCATAAAAATGTTATGTTTAAAATTTGGGATCAAAATAATGAGTTTTGGATTTATTCGGCATTTAATCGCCGCACGAAACGCTAATTAACGAGTTAATTGAAACGCCTAGTTTTAAGCTTTATAAAAGTATGAAAAATTAGGTTTAAGCTTAAATAATTATTTGGGACATGTTAGAGTCAATGAATTCAAGAAAAAATCAAATTCGAGGAATTTTTTGTCTAGGGGTAAAACGGTTTTTTTACGCCTAGAAATTAGTAAACGTCATGGCAGTGCCCTAAATGCTATTCTATTCATATTATGGTTATTTTTAAATGTATATGGGATGTTCATGATTTAATTATGATTTTTAAATGTCTATGGGATTTTTATGATTTAAGAAGACATTTAAAAATACATGTTGCATGCTTGGTTTCAAAAAGGAAAAAAAATGTAAAGGCTATTCATGATTTTTCTAAAGTAATGAGCATGAAAAATTTTGAAAAAAGTGAATTGATTGTGACTAATTCGTTAATGGTGGGGATATCGTGAGGGTTATGGTCCCAGTGGGAGCCCGACGATCGTGTTTCCATCATTGCGAATATGTGGTAACGGTTATGGGGTAACAGATGTGTGGTAACGGTAAGAATGGGAATGTCGTGAGGGGAAAAGGCCCCAGAGGGAGCCCATTTATTGGAAAAGGCCCCAGAGAGAACCCCGACGATCGTATTTCTATTCGAATCATGATAGGCCAAGGCTCAGTTGACCGGTGAGAGTGTTGCTGATGTCCCCGCCGCCCAGTACTGTGGTTACACGTAGATGGATCCATCGACTCTTATGATCATGATTAGGAAAGTCACAATTAACAATCTGAATTCAACAAAAGGAAAAGGAAAAAGGAAAATGTTTATGATCATGTTAAAAATGTTTTTATGTCATGATAAGGAAAAAGGGAAAAGATCAAGATTTATTTATGCATGTCATGAAATGTTATTTTTACCTAAAAGTATTTTTACTGTTGCATGTGGTTTTATACGTATTATTTGTTATAAAGATTATGGTGTGTTGAGTCTTTAGACTCACTAGGTGTGATGGATGCAGGTGAGTTTGAGGGCGGTCTTGACGGATGATCTGACTGGACTGAGGGCGCACACAACCCGAGGACCAGCGCTGCTTCTTATTTCCACACTTATGACTTATGAATCATGATTTATAATTGAAGATTATAAGACTATTTATTTATGCTTTTTGAGAGATTTTTGAGAGGTTTAGTATGAGCTATTCTTTTCAAAGTATTGCTTTTTAGGTTTGGTAAAACAAATTGACGATTTCATTTTTATGACTATTTCATTGATTTCTAAAAATGCTAGTTGGTTGATGTTTATTTCAGTTATATGACTATTTCACTTAATTTTCTTTAAAATATTAGTTGGTTGATGTTTTATTTTAAAAAGCTAAAATATTTTCATGTGGTAAATGGACATAGCCGATAGAAAAAAAATATTTTCTAGTACTTTTAAAGCAATAAAAAGTGCAGGACGTTTCAGTAATAGATGTAAGTCCAAATTTCGTTCTCACATAGATCTACGTTAGATTTGCCTACAATCTGACAGTTCGAGATTTCGGTCGAGCTTTAGTATTAATCAAAACTTCAAGGAAAAAAGTTAATGAAATAAGGTAAGAGACCATATTCTATTATCTATCAAATTTCATATGCTATGTCTAATACACATCATTTAGATTTTTTATTAGAAATTAGTTTATTGAAATACAAAAATATTTGAGAAAGGTGCGCATGCAATTTTTCCAGAAAGAATCGATTTTTCATTAATAGAGGTAACGAATATCTAGATCGAAGACAAGTCAATTCTACAAAGAAAATAGAGTTTTAGGTTGGAACCAAAAAGGCTATCTTTCAATAGAGATAAACTCAAAAGTATAGGTGGGAAAAAAACATCTCTCCAAGAAACCCAATCGAAACAAAAAAAACTTTCCAACAAGAGGAAAGCTTGGATTCTCGGAAGGATGGAGAGAAGTTGAAATAGTGTTTGATACTATAAGTAAGAGAAATAAGTTCAATTTCAATACCATTTGACATTTGGAACGATCTATAATAGGAACCTACCAATGGATAATAAACATCAGTGACTTGAAAGCTCATATTAAAGGAATTCCGAGAAAAGAATCTGATCAACTAGTTCTTAGATTAGAGTTTCTCGAGAAACACAGACCCTTGAACAACTTGAGAACAGAATGAGATTTATGGTAGATGATTGATTATAAGATTAGTGTTCACAACAACATGTGATCACAAAATCATGGTGCAATGACTAAAAGAAGCATTTTACGTAAACATGTCGATCCAATTTCTTAGTAAGTGTGGTAATGAAGAAAAACTTACTCCAAAAATTGAAGACTCTAGAAGGTTTGGAGAAACTATGCTCAAAATAAGAACATAACTAGATGTCCAACGAAGAGAGAAGGAATTCTCAGAAATAGATTTACAATAGAAAGATGTAGCGATTGAATCCAAGAAATCCTTAGAAAAAATGAAGAAAAAACTTAAAGAAAGCTACAATAAGAACCCCTTGGCATAGTGAGAAAGGAACTTGCTCTAAGCTAGTCTTGAAATAAATGATGAAAAAGAGTTTGAGTTCATAAGATGAAAACTAACACAATGAACATCGTCGATCAGAAGAATATGCAAACTTTTATCAAGGAATATTTGATCAGAAGAATATGCAAAATTTTATCAAGGAATATTTGGACCTTGATTTAATCAAATAAAGAATATCAACATACAGTAGCCTAGGTTTTCTGGTAAGAAATCACGGTGAGATCAAAAAGAACAAACTCATTTAAGTAATTAATTATCAAAAAATTAATAAATAGAATTTAATGAGTATTTTATACGTAGTAGAGATCATTTGAGCAGTTGTGTGAGCAACATTAAAATATTATCTAAATTTGAATTAAGTCTTTTATTTATCAGATCCGAATGGAGGAAAAAAATAAGAAATTTATGGCTTTACCTACACCTCAATCATGTCATTATATTTGGAAAGTATTTCTAATGAGATTAACCAATGCACTTTAGATATTTAAAAAAAAATGAAAAATATGTTCAAATATTATCTTTATTTTATGTTTGTCTATATCGATAACATTTTAATGCATATAAAAATATAGATGAACTTGTTAAACATTTAGAGATTTTATCTGAATTAAATTTGCAAATTGGAATTTTCATTAAAAATATAGCAAGAAAGGAAATTTTTTTATTTCATTACTAAAGAAAAATGCAAGAATTATATGGACATAAGAACATACTAAAAGCCTTAACCAACTAACAGAGATTGCAAAAACCTCTGAAAAATGGCTATCCCCGAAGATAAAGACGATATGATACACAAATGCTATTGATCATTTGTGGACAACAGTTCTTTCAAAGCTCACACCAAAAGGAGAACAATCATGCAATACTGCAGCAGATTATTATCCGATGCAAAAACCATATTATGCGCAGTACAAATGGTCATTATTCCTACTTGATGATAAATTCTTATTAAAATTGATAATACACAATTTAAAGCTTTCTTGAAAAATAAATTTGAAAGTAAATTCGAGAAAGCTAGATTATTAAGATGAAAAGTTTTATGATGTCAAAATTATAATTTTGATATTGTTAGATCTCATGAAAATATTTTTGAATATTTTCTAAAAAGAAATGAACAACTTTGATATCGATATATTCATGAAAATGTAGAGGCATTTGAGAGAAAACCTTAAAATACTTCAAAACGAGTTCAACAAGCTTGCCTTCAATGCAGAAGTTGTAGGTAGGCTACAACATGTTGATAAGATCTCAACCTCTGATTGAATCATATGATGTTCATAGGCCTACACTCATTTGTGGTATGTATTGCAAAATCTTATCCTCCAGGATATCAAGATACCATTGGCTTCTGAAAAAGAGATTTTTCGACTACAAGGATCTATACCTTTAGAAGTAATTTGAGTACTCCTAGCACAAGTGCTAAGTCGGGATCATTATTAGATGGTCGACCCGAGAAAAATTCAAGGCTTCAGATTCCTATCTCGAAGCATCAAGTCAATCTCTCAATCAGGGAGTGTAGATCTCAAATTGACAAATATAATCTAAGGTTGATACTAACGAGTCTAAAATTTATCCATCTCAGATATATCAGAAGAATTGGGAGAAATTAAAAGCTAGATAAAAAATTAACATGAGCACAAGTCAAGTTCATGTAGCAGGAAAATATCCAAGAATGTGGATGGAACCCAACGTCCATCCTAAGGATGTCAATTTATGGTATGAATTTATGGCTCTTGCCTCGATCTATACCACATCACTAGGTTTCGCGAGGATAGTGTTAGTACCAAAATGCATCAAGGAAGTAGTGTAGTAAACTTGGGCAAATAGTGATTATTTGTCCAGATGAGGGGTAATACACAATTTGGGCCTCAATGTTTAGTCAATTCGTAATTTAGTCCTCTTTCTTTTTAATGGCTTAAGAAAGTTCCTTTTGTTTTAGAAATTTAACTTGTTTTAGTCAAAATTTCCATTTTACCTCCGATTTTTTTTTTATTTTCCTTTCATTTTTTCCAAGCCTATCATTCTTTTGTAAAGTAAAGTATATCTTATAACTTTAGAATAGAATTTAGTCAGGTCGTATATATCGTGTATTGCAGACTAAGTCAGTGGATATGGTTGTATATCATTAGTATTTATGACCATATACAACACTGAAACTCTATATGTTGAATTTTGTACTAGCTCCGTGAGAGGTATCAAGTAGTATGATCGGGTATAATTATGAAACATATAAGAGCCAGTGCATTCTAGTCGGAGATTCACTGCTCATCTAAAAGTGTGAATATCATGTGTGCTATGAATAAATAATAGTGCATGCAGTCTCTAGCCAAAATAAGATGTGTGCTTCAGAGAGAAAGAATTCTCTAATTGCACGTGTGATGCCACTATGTATTCTCTAAGATACTTCGCATGATTATCAAATCTCAATCAACCCTCGATGTATTAATGATTGTAGATTCAATCGAGATATATGATATGAAGATACAATACTGTATGCTAACCATAATCGATTTGTTCTTGCAGTCATTATCAGTGATACATAGAAAATAATGGGGTCAAGCTACTAGAAACTCTTATCATGATCAGATGGGCCTAATCAGAAATTGTTTTTGACATTATTATGATCAAAGATTTGATGTATAGAATGAGGCTAATAAAGGTGAGCCCGAATATATGATAAATGTTATCCCGAATAATAACGAGTTGAACCCACATTTAATTGTATCTTTGAACTATTGATGGTCACACAAAGTTTTAGTTTTCCTATTCTCTTTGAGATATTCAAATTTAAGGAGTTTAATTTTGTGCTTGGAGTTTGACATGATCAAACGCTATTACCTTATAAACGAGTTGTAACGTCCCGAAAATTTGAAGGTCCACGCGAACCTCATTCATGCAAGTTATTAAATTTCTTATGTATTTTAATTAAATTATTTTAATTGCATAAATTAATTATGATGTGCATATTTACGTGTTCAAAATGTACTTTTCTACATGAATGCATAAAACTGTATTTTTAAAGGTTATTTGAGTTGCGATCGAGAAACGGAGACCGAGAGCTGAAAAATGGAAAATGTTTTATTAAATATTTTTTTTATTATTTAAAATAAGGGTGATGTTTTTTCTTATTTTTGAAAATAAGGAGTTTTGAGGTGATTTTATACGTCAGGATGCAATTTTTATCGGTATACGATTTTCAACAGAAATACGGACGTTTTGACAACCCAACTAATAATTTCACAAACTTTATTAAACATAATAATTTTATTAAGCATTAATGAGCTTATTGGGTCTAACTAACCATGTTAATCGGCTTAAACTACTATCAGTGTTTTAATTATTATTTAAAGTGCAAATCACCCAACAATTGAAACATCACACGCCTCCTTCACCCCCTAATTAACAAGGACTCTTTTTACTCCTCTAAACACACGCACAGACGATTGTTCAACATGGAAAGCTTCGGTTTTTGCAAGATATTTCAACCAAGGTTTTCTCATCGCGTTCTTCGCTTCGTCAACAGATTTTCGTGCGTTAATTATGTAAAGGCACGCCATATTTCTTCCCTTTTCTCATCTATCACACCCTAATATGTATTTGATCATGAATTTCATGGAAAACAAGTTACACTTTAATTATTTTTGTTTTATGCTTCAATATGTCAAAAGCTCATGTAATATTGCAACAAAACTTGTTGTTTTCATACGTAAATGGGCTGTCATGATTAGGGATTGAATATGGGTTGTTTTTACACGAGTTTAAGGGTATAAAGTCATACAAAATTTGCTGCAACGAAATAGAAACAACCCATATATATTGACAACAACAATTTTTGGCCAGTAAACTGAAGTCGAATAAAACAAAGAAACACAATTAAACCAAAAAAAATTCAATCATGTAAAAATCCACGTCAAATTATCGTATCCACAAAGCTACATCATCCTCTAGACTGGAAAAATTAGTTCATAACGAAATCTAAACAAAAACAAAACATATTCGAAGATTTAGACAACGCAACATAAGAAATAAAAAGGAGAAAGATTAGATGACAAATCAGAAGTGGCGTTTCTGTCCCAGATTCGTTGTTCTTCGTCTTTGTGATCGATCTTTACGCTCCGATTCTTTGTCTCGTCTCTCATGTGAAATCTCCTCCAAAAAACGGCCTTCCTCTGCTCTCAAAACCTATTTTACTTTTATTGTTGTGCACGGGCCGTAAATGAAAGCCCAATTCTCAAATTTTCGCTGCCACTAGCACCGCGGCGCTGCTTGGGCAGTGCCTAGGCATCGGTCTCTCGAACGTGTGTCGCCGTGGCGCTGCCCTAAGCGCTCGTCTCTCGTGTGTGTAGGCGCTGCGGTGCCTCTCGTCAACGCCTAGGCGCTAATAGCTCGGCATGATAGCGCTGCGGCGTTAGTTCACAGCGCCTAGGCGCCTGATCTTCGCAATTCTAGCGCTGCGGCACTGTTCCTTGGTGCTGCGGCACCATCTTCTCAATAGATCAACATCCAAAAATGCCCCTAATTGTCATCACTCAACCAATATTCGTTTACCTCTTGCACGACACAAAAACAACGAATACCAATCGTAAATCTGTTCGAAACTAACATAATTCAAAAGGATTAACATATAAATTAAGTGCAATTGTTACACTTATCAAACCCCCACAAACTTGAACTTTTGCTAGTCCCTAGCTAAATAAAAGTAAGAACTCAAACGAAACTTTAATTCTAACAGATACAAGTCATTGATATGCAAGCACTGACATTGGCCTCCGGCTTATCTGTTTTCATGTAATTTATAATTACTCAAGAGTCACGTGCGTGTGTGATTTGTCAATGTTCATTTACCCAATCGAATGCTCAAATAAATCCACAGCACCCACTCGCCTTATAAACTCAAAAAATCTTCGGCTCAGTTCAACTCACCCTTCATTAAAATACAAATTCACTTACACAGATCAAAAAAGACTTTATTGGTGATTATTTGACTCATAAGATATTTAACACAATTACATCCAAAAATGATGTCACACAATGAGATGATGACATGCAAATGATTAAAGTTCATACTTGATAACCATGTTTATCAGGTATCCATAAGCTTGACTTGAGCAACTTTTCTCCACAAGTATATTGGATATATGTGACAAGGTTAATAAGTCTTGTAGGCATGTAACGTTAGGCTACGGCTCATGGCTACAATAAAAGGTATGGAAATCAAAATTTGAGAGAATTATTTGAATTACATCATTTTTCACTCATTTTCGTTTTCATTTCATTCACCATTCACTTATTGTTTTCTTCTCATTCGTATCCTATATTTCCCATTTTTTTTCTTTTTCACCACTTTTTGATTCATTCTTTTTTGTTGTTTTTCTTCTTCTTTTCTTTCTCCACTCCTTTATACACATTTATTTTTTTTAAGGAGTATTTGAATCATTCTAACGCCCATGAACTTATTTGTCTCAAAATTAGGTAGGATAATAAGTGTATAAGCTTTATTTGGTAGTTGTTGTGAGATATAGAATAGATACAAGTGGGGGGCTAATTGTATGTCATTGGCACACACCACTTAATTTTTATTAGGCTCCAAATGGGACACTAGCGATATTTCATGTTCATTTGGTAGGCTCGAAGGCTCAAACGGTTCCAAAGATTCCCTAAATCATTCTTATGCCACATATTATCCGTATTTCGCCTCGAAAAATGTTCAAACAAGTTCTAGATTACCATCAATCCATTATTCATCTCATACAAACCAATCACATGCATTGTTCAACCAAAATGGTATATGAGATAGGTGCACAAAGAAAAGTCAAACATCTCAATCAACTCGAGGCTCAATGGGCTAACAATCGACAATATACAATGAAAACAAACCCAAAAATATTGAGAAAAATTTCCTATATCATAGCTGTGTTTGCAAAAGTGTCAGTCAATTTCATGTGAGAATTACAAAAAATCAAATTTCCATTGTCTATTTAGCATCACAGGTATGTAAATTGTCTCTAAGCATCGATGGTATCAACAAATGACAGTGCAAAAAACAATTGTTACTCCCAAGTTATCATGAACACATGTATCCAGAACCACAGCTTCATTCTCATCATCGGCCACCCAATGACTTCTCTATGACTCTTTTCTAATGACTCTATAACGCAGTAATCAAAATGACACTATTTTATTTTATTTTATTTTTTAAACCAAAAAGACTTAACTCGACTCTACTGTGCAGGAAATAACTAAGCATGCAGTCCTCAAAATGAATTTATAACACAACTCAACAAGCAAAGCAAAAAAAAAAAAAACGAAATTAACGACAACCCCCTCAAACTTAAGTACGTGCATTGTCCTCATTGTACAGTAATAAACCAAGAAGAGCATGGGATCACGTACCTCGTACAGTGAGCACTAGGACTCGCTATCCTCACCTCAGTAATCCTCCTCGTCCTCATCATACTCGGCATCATCCCCTATAGGTCGGTGTGAAAATGCTGGCGGTGGTGGGAATGACTCATTAGAGGGGATGGTCGCAGGGAAGCGTTGTGCAAGCACACGAATAAAATCATGCATGTAATCCATATGCTCGCGTGTGATCTGCCACTGTCTTCTCATCTTACGCTCTAAGTCATCGAGATGCTCGTGGGAGGTCTATCCTCTGCCTGCACGTGCGCGTCGTGAGTGTGGTGCCTGTGGGGCGTGCTGTGGCTGCGCTCCACTCCCTGAAGCCTTGCCCATACACCTCTCAATCTGCCTCCGTCTTTTATCCCTTGGGAGCTTCCCAACCAGTAAGATATCGTCTTTTTCTGCAACACTGGCTCACTGAGATCCGTGATGGTCGAAGAATGGGGCATGCTAACTGTGGAGGTGCCTCGTGCAGCTTGCAAAATCAAAGTCATGATCACCCGGCCTGCATCCACTGTCTTGCCTGTGATGATACAGTAAACCACTTTCGTTTTTGTCACATCCGAAACATGCCCAAATGAAATCAACCACGAGGCTACAAAATGATACCTGTTATATGCCTCTCTGATCATGGATGTCACTGGGAATGTGATTGGGGCTCGCTGATTATTGAGATTTCAAACCATGCCCGGCTCACAAAGTGCAGTGATGATCATCTCATAGGGATAGGCCTCTCTCATAAACCTCGTGTACTCGTCAGTGTCATAGTTAGGCATCGATTACAACGAGTTGATAGTCTTACTGTCGAAAGCAACCATCCGCCCCATGATTTTCACGTGATAGTCCTCATGTTTAACTTTTAAATTAGCATAGAATTCTCGAACAAGAGACATCACAGTATCTGTAGGCGGCTTCACAAACTCATTCCACTGCAAATACTGAGCAAGAACTAATGTCTCACAACCCGGGACGCTCTGATCCATCCCCATTTCCATCTGCGTGTTTGATGCAACTTTGATTGTTGCACTCCCAAGAGCAGGTTCTCCACAAGTAATATAATTCGATGAGTCCGGTATCGTATCCACGGGCAAGCTAAGATAATTACAAAAAGTTAATATTAATGAATATTATTGAAATACACTTAAAAAAATGGTTCTAATATATTAAATAATCATATTTATATTATGTTATATATTATTATCTTATAAGTATATAATATATATCAAAACTTATAAATGTTGTCAAGTATTTATTTTGCTATATATATTCGTAAACATTAAATCAAGGTTCCCACTTTAAATGGTTGGTAAAATCAAACTAACATTTAAATGGTACAAAAAAATTAATATTATGATATATTGATATATAATAAATCAAGATATCCACTTTAAATGGTTGGTAATACCAAACAAACATTTAAATGGTTCCAAAAAATTAGTGTAACTTATAACAACAATAAATCAAAACTCATATTTATAAGTAGGGTATAATAATGCTTAAATAAATAAATATAACATAAACAATAAATAATGATTAAATAATATAAAACATAGATTCTTACCTTTTAATAACCTTGTTATCATGCCAAGAGTTTCACCTTTTCATCTCAACTTTCGGAAGTTAGCTACTCATTATTCAAAGTGTAAAACTTTGAATATGAAATTAACATGCTAATTATATTTAAATGAATAAATAAAAGAAAAATAAATAGAGAAATATTATGAACTCAAAGGTTTGTTCATAAAATGAAGGATATCCCAATACATTACAATGCACCCCTAGTTATAGCCAAATTTGGGGAGACAACCACAAATAAAATATTATTTTTTTACACATAAGTTTTCATTGTTGTTCCAAGAAATTATGTCATCATACACGTCACTTTTGAAAATCTTCTCATCCGAATTTTCTTTTCCACATGAAACAAAACTTGTAGATAATTGAGTTGTTTGAATTGTGGTATTTTTTTTTACCATTTCACCAAGTAATTTGAGAGATATGGTCAAAATGTTAGATCATGGTAAAACTGCTACTCTTTTGATAACTTTATTTGTTGCTTAATTTGATCCCAATTGTGAGAAGATTTTTATCTCATGCTTGTCACCAATATTGTAGATATTATTGAAACGTCTGCTACTCGTTGACTTAAATCGTACCAGAATTTTTTTTTTCAAACCTCACTAAATCGGCCGAGATGCATAATCACATGCATAAAATATTTTGGAACTATTTTAAAATAAAACAACCAACTATATATTTGAGAAATACAGCTCATACTATAATCTCTCAAAAACCTCTCAAAACATAAACAAAAAGTCGTAAAAATATCCTTAATATTACTTAAAATCATAAATCATAACTAGTGCGGAAAACTAGCGTCGGTCCTCGGGTTATGTGCACCTTCAGTCCAGCAAAGTCAACAATCAAGACCTCCTTTAACATATTCATAATCAATAGGACCTGCATCAATCACACCCAGTGAGTCTAAAGAATCAACAAACCATAATTTTGATAACAAGTAATACGTATAAAATCACAAGCAACAGTGAAAATACTTTTACTTAAAATATCGTTTTCATGAAGATGCAGAAACTTTAAACAAAATCATTTTCATGATTNTCATATCAACATAAACATATTCATATTCATATCCATATCCATATTCGTATCCATTTTCATATTCATATTCATATTCATATTCATATTCGTATGCCTATTCATGTTTGTTGAATTCAGATCGTGATTGTGACTCGTATTCTTAAACGTACTGGGCGATGGATCCATCTAAAAAAAACCACAGTACTGGGCGGCAGGGACACCAGCGACACTCTCACCGGTCAACTGGGCCTTGGCCAACGTATAACATATTCGTATTCGTATCTGTATCCAAAGAAACACGATCGTCGGGCTCCCACTGGGATCATAACCTTCACGTTATCTCCAACATGTAGCAGTCACAATCCCTTCACATCCTTCAACATGTTATCATCACTTAATAAAAATCATGCATATACATATCGTTTTACTTTTGAAACCTAGCATGCAACACATCTTTTAACTGTCCCAATTAAACCATAAAAATTCATGAAAATTTAAAAATCATAATTTATCATATTAAAATCATAAGCATCCATAAACATTTAAAAATAAACATTTTAACAGATTAAAAATCCGTAAACATTTAAAATAAACGTTTTAACATATAAAAATCACAAAAAGCCATAAACATTTTAAAATAACATGTTAATATCATAAATATTTAAAATAACATTTTAACGTATAAAAATTTCATAAACATTTTAAAACAAACGTTTTAACATATTAAATCCTAAAAATCCATAAACATAAACATTTTAACATATTAAATCCATAAACAATTAAAATATATATTTTAACATATAAAAATTCTTAAACATTTAAAATAATCATATTAGCATATAAAACAGCATTCAGGACACTGTCATGACGTTTACTAATTTTCTAGGTGTGAAAAGATNATAATCATTGAAAATAATCATATTAGCATATAAAATAACATTCAGGACACTGCCATTACGTTTACTAATTTTTAGGTGTGAAAAGACCGTTTTACCCCTGGACGTAAAATTTCACGTTTTCGACTTTTTATTAATTCCATTGACTCTAATATGTCCCAAATAATTATTTAATATTACATGAATTTTCTCATATTTTTATTTAGCATAAATCGAGGACTTTTAAATTATTCTTTAAATGTGACGTATTAATGCGTTTTAATCCCGATTTAAATCAAACCTTAATATAAAATTCCCAAATTAAAAACTTGGACTTTTAATAATTATTTAAGCTTAAATATAATTTTTCATAATTTTATAAATGTTAAAACTAGGCGTTTCAATTAATTCGTTAATTAGTGTTTCGTGCGGCAATTAAATCTCGAATAAATTCAAAACTCAATATTTTGATCCCAAATTTTTAACATAACCTTTTTATGATTTATTCTACCCTTCCAAGTCATGAGTCACCCCCGTGGACCCATGGATTCAATTTTAGTCTTTTAATTTTCGTTTTTGACACCTTATCGAACACACCGAGCCATCTCCTAATTTACTCGAACCACGCCCGAGCCACCTCGAGCCAAAACCTAGCCAACCCAGCTAGGGACCCTCCTGACCAAGCCCAGCCCGTAAAACCCCTTAACATCCTAATTCATTGCAGCCCTTTCCACAACAATAAAACATGATTTTGGAATTAAATAACACAAGTTTGAAGCCTATATGCACATAGTTACGAAATTTCAATTGTGTGTCATGTTTTCTTTCAAATCATGATCAAATTAATATTATGGTGTGATAGATGTTTGAAAAAAAGAAATAAGGCGTGTCTTTGCGTTTTAAACGCACAATTATTCGTTGACGGTTGAAGAACGACGACTCGAAGATCCTTGGCTTGAATTATTTTGCAACCTTCGAAACTTTCTTTTTAAAATTGTGTGTGTGTGCCGTAAAGAATTGCTGGTGGGGGAGGAGTTTTTCAATTATTGGTGTGTGGACGTGTAACTTGATTGGAGAGAATTTGTAGTCTGTAGGAGAGTGGGCGTGGGGTTTATGGGTGGGTTGTGGGGTGAGTTTAGCTTAAATAATAATTAAAACACCAATAAAATTTAGGCCCATTAAGAAAGTTAATTAGACCCATTAGTGGTTAATTAAAATATAAAATTAATTTTGCTTAAATAAGTTTGTGAATTTATTAGCCGAGTTGTCAAAACGTTTGTATTTTTGTTGAAAAACCAACACCGATAAAATTTACGTCCCGACGTATAACATCACCTCAAAACCCCTTATTTTTAAAAATAATAAAAAGCCATCAACCATATTTTAAACAATTAAAAATAATTATTTAATAAAATTATTTTTTATTTTTTAGCCCTCGATCTCCGTTCCTCGATCGCAACTCGAATAACCTTTAAAAATACATTTTAATGCAACCATGTAGAAAAATATAATTTTAAACATGCAAATATGCACAACAAAATTAATTCATAAAATTAAAACATTTAATTAAAATACAAGAGAATTTAATAATTGCATGCATGTGGTTTGCGTGGACCTTTAAATTTTCGGGGCGTTACAATTATCATCAACTTTCTACAGGTCCAAGAATCATCTTAATCCCGTTTGCAACGCCAATGTTATTATTGTTTTATCGAACCTGTAAAAATAGTAAAAACTTATAATTACACAACAACTTATTTTTTTATACAATTTATTATAAAACATATAATATTTAAACATTTAATAAAACAAAAACTATAAATTTATATTATAAAACATTTAATTAATGTACAATTTTTATGTTTATTACACCCCCAATTAGCTTATTGCTAGTCCCTAGCAATTTAAGCGTTAATAGCTATACAAAACATATTTGAATAATTTAAATATAAATGTAATCGGAACTATCCAAGTGTTTAAATTAAATTTGAAAGCTGTCAAAGTTATATCAAGATTATCATAATTATAATTTATGAAATAATCTGAGCTAATCAATTCAAAGTTTATTTTTCAGGTAATTAAATATACATGGCCTTCAGAAATTTCCAGTAACAGTTTCAACTCCATATCCTCACAGGTTAATAAATGTTTCAATTCATGGGAACGATTTCTCTCATGGAGTTGGAATACATATAAATGCTCAGGAAAATGGTTTACAAAATGCAGACAGACAAACGAACCAAATTAATCAAAAGATAAGAAATCCATTGATTCAAAATCTAGTTATTCTTATTATATATATAATTTTTCCTAATCTTTTTTTCATAACATCACGAAATCAGACTAAGTTTATGCTTCTTGACCACATGTTTATTTAATTTGTACAGTATATTTCTCTCTTTCTATTTTTTTTCTTTTTTTATTAGAGATAAATGAGTCGTAGCATATAACTTTAAAATTACATAGATCTTCAACATTTTTTTTCTTCAGGAAATATCATATATATATATATATTTTATTGTTCAAAATAAGAACTCAATATCTAAACAATAGATAGCCTCTCTCATGATCAATAAAGGCTCGCAAACGGTTTTCTCAATCCTCTCTACTCACTCACAAAATATATGTGAGTTTAAAAGTTTTAGGCACTCTTATCAGGTATATCTTGGGTCATATACTTTAATAACTGATTTTATCACAATGGTTAATCACTCAAAAAGATTTTATGAATCATATTTTTATAGTGATCATAATATTAAAATTGATTATTTTTTCAAATAAAAATTTAAACATCCTTAGATAGATTAATACATTTTCTAATTTAAACATTTCAAACATGTAATGTATGATATTTTTGCAAAAATTACTAGATACAAACAATAAACATGGTTTTATTTTAAAATAATATTATTTTTAAAAAAAAATTTAAAAAAGTTTTTTTATAAGTTTGTTCTCCCCCAATCAGAATACGACTTTGTCCCTAATGTCAAAATAACTATTAATAAAGAGTACATAATGAAAGAGATATCACCTGGAATTTTATTGAAGATAACAAACTGAAACAAACGCAAACCAATCCACGACTTTGGAATCAATGATCCAACTTTATTTTCTTACTGCTTGATTGCGACCAATTGATCTTTGTTATCATCGGATCAAGCTTATGAACAAAAGCTTCCAAATTATCAATTAATTGGTTGGAAGTCGAAGCAGAGATGAGCATCCGTCGTGAACTTACTGAAATGAAATTCTGTTCCACAGCTTTATCAAGAAATGTCAACAATCTATCATAATAATTATTGATATTCAACAAGCCCACAGGTTTATTATGGATATTAAGTTGTGCCCAAGAAACAGTGTGAAAAATTTCTTCTAATGTACCAAAATCACCTGGTAGTGCGATAAAAGCATAAGAATTTTCAATCATTTTGGTGATTTTTTTCATACGTAGAAGAAAATTTTAATTCCTCCCCAATCGTAACACATGTAATATTTCCTTCAGCTAAGGCTACAGGAATTATACCAAAAACTTGACTACTTCCAAGATGAGCAGATGTTAAAACAGATCCCATTAACCCAATATTACCTCTCCCATATACCAAGTGAATTTTTTCTAAGCCAATATCTTTCCAAGATTATTCGCTGCTTCTACAAACACTTCATTTTTTCCAGGACTCGACCCACAAAATACACAAATATTTTTCAATGTTTGTGCAGAGGATCCAACCATTTTTTACTTTCTTTTTGGCAATTTTCCTCTGGTTTTAGGTCCAGAAACAGCTTCAACGCATTCTATGAGTCGAAGATATGCTTCCCATCCAATTTTCTTATAAATTGGCAAACAAGGTCTTTTTTAGTCGGATTCCCAAGACTATTACGATGACGCTCATCTTGGAATTGTTTCCATAACCGGAGAAGTTCAATATGCACGTGTCCATTAGAATGTGTCTCAAGAGTCAATAAGATGTCATCTAAAGACTCTTTACACAGCTCATTTTTAATGAAATCAATTTTATCTTCTCTGTTATCGGAAACACATCCCAAAGATCTGCATCATTTGTCACAAGTCCATGTTGTACACTTATGACAAACCCCTAACCTTTTGGCCCTTCTTTTTTTCGCCTAAGTGCTTTTTCCTCATCCAGGCATATACCGAATGAGCAATGACTGTGGAACTTCTCCTCCTAATCGGACCTTAGCTTCTATTACAAGACGAATATCTTCTAGAATTATTTTTCATTAGCAATCTCAATCTTTCACACCTTCTTGCATAAATGTGTCTTAGAACATTTTTAGAAACAAAGGGAAAATATTTACAAATTTTTGAGAGAATTTCATCCATTTTGAAAAGAAATGGTTTTTTTTTTATTTTTGTATCACCAATTGTGGGAAACTGATTTAACTGACTATGAGAGTCACAAAGTACCGTTATCCGCCATTTAACCGGTAAAATAAAAAGATTAAGGAAACCTCAAATAAAAACAAAAAAAATTAAATGCAAAAAAAAAAATCAAGGATCGGAAAGAGAAATAAACTCTTCTTGAAAGATTTCATTTTCTAAAAATGGTTTAAGTCTTTGTCCATTTACTTTAAAAACATCACCTTTTTTAGTATTTTCAATGTCCACAGCTCCATAAAGATACACATGTTTTACAACATATGGGCCTGTCCATCTTGATCGTAATTTTCCTGGAAATATGTGAAGTCGATAATTATTAAGCAAAACTTTTTTACCAATCTCAAAAGATTTTCTAATAATTGTTTTATCATGAAATGATTTGATTTTTGCTTTATATATCCTTGAATTCTCTTACGCGTCATTTCTGAGTTCATCAAGTTCATTAAGTTGCAATTTGCGCAATTTAATGGCATCATCCACGCTTGAATTAAAAATTTTGATCGCCCAATAAGCTTTATGTTCCAATCACACCGGCAAATCACAATGTTTTCCGTAAACCAACATATAGGGAGACATATTCAATGATGTTTTAAAAGCTGTTCGATTTGCCCAAAATGCATTATTAAGTCGCAAAGACCAATCTTTTTTATTTGGGTTAACGGTTTTTTTCAAAATTTGCTTGATCTCTCTATTTGCTAATTCAACTGGTCCATTTGTTTGAGAATGATAAGGAGTAGTTACTTTGTGAGTAATACTATATTTTTTCATCAATGAAGCAAATGGTTTATTAACAAATGATAAGGAGTAATGACACTGCTTACCTCATTGTCGGGTATGCAACGTCGAAAAATTTGATCTGGACAATACTTGAACATATACGGATCATCCCAATAAAAGTTTTTTTACCTCATTCAAAAATTTTCTTTTATCTTGGGAACTCCATTGCGGTGGCATTTTTTCTGTCATAAGAAAATTTACTATGTTAGCAAACCAAAGTGTAGTAGTAACTGAAAATAGATGTTCATCGGGAAAATTATCATCAATTGGTGCCATTTCACAAGATGATCCTGTTGCTAGTATCGATAAATGATCAGCTACGACATTCTCGGTTCTTTTTTTTTATCTTTAATCACAATGTCAAATTCTTGGAGCAACAAAATCCATCGTATCAGTCGTGGCTTTGCATCCTGTTTGGTCAATAAATATCTAATAGCAGAATGATCAGTAAACACAATAGTCGTTGATCCAATTAAATAAGAAAGAAATTTATCTAATGCAAATATTACAGCAAGTAGTTCTTTTTCAATTGTGGAGTAACTCATTTGAGCATTGTTTAAAGTTCTACTTACATAATATATCGCATAAAGCTTACCGTTTCTTCTTTGACCCAATACTGCACCGACTGCATAATCACTCGCGTCGCACATGATTTCCAATGGTAAAGACCAATCAGGAGGTTGCATGATAGGAGCTGATTTAAATGTCGAATGATTTTATCAAAAACATTTTGACATTCTTGAGTCCACTCGAATGCAGTATCTTTTGCTAAGAGGTTACAAATGGGTTTAGAGATTAAACTAAAGTCCTTTATAAACCTCCTATAAAATCCAGCATGTCCCAAAAATAAACGAATTTCTTTAATGGTTTTTTGAGGGGGTAAATTGGCAATGACATCAAATTTTGCTTTATCAACTTCAATTCCATGAGATGACATGACATGTCTCAAAACAATCCCAGAAGTAATCATGTAATGACATTTTTTCCAATTTAAAATAAGAATTTTTTTCTCGCATCTTTTTAAAACTTTTTCCAAATTTTCAAGACAATTATCAAATGTATTCCCAAAAATAGTTAAATCATCCATGAAAATCTCCAAACAATTTTCAACCATGTCGCTAAAAATTCTTAGCATACATATTTGAAATGTTGCTGGGGCATTGCATAAACCAAATGACATCCTTCTAAATGCAAATATTTCAAAAAGACATGTGAATGTTGTTTTATCTTGATCTTCGAGTGCAATGAGAATTTGATAATAACATGAATATCCATCAAGAAAACAGTAGTAGGGATGACCTGCTACTCTTTCAAAAATTGGATCCAAAAATGGTAATGGAAAATGATCTTTTCTAGTGACGCATTTAGTTTTCTATAATCAATACACATCCGCCAACTAGATGGGACTCGACTTGTTAACAATTCACCTTTTTCATTTTTTTTATCACTGTGATGCCAGATTTTTTTGGAACTACTTGTGTTGGGCTTACCCACTTACTATCAGAAATTGGGTAGATAATTCCAACATCAAGTAGTTTGAGAACTTCAATTTTCACAAGATCTTTCATTTGTTGATTTAATCTCCTTTGTGGTTGTTGAGATGTTTTAGCATTTTCTTCTAAGTGAATTTTGTGAGTGCAAATTAGTGGATTAATGCCCTTGAGATCTTTTTGTGTCCAACCAATTGCATTTTTATGTCTTTTAAGCATATCAACTAATTTACCGTCTTGATCACTTTCTAGTTTGAAAGAAATTACCACCGGATATGTTTCATCTTTTCCAAGAAATGCATACTTAAATTCTTCTGGCAAGGGTTTTAACTCCAATATGGGTGGTTCATTTTTGTTATCATATTTTGTCTCAAATTCTTTCTCTGATCCTGGTAACGAGTGATACCTGATAAAATCATCGAGATCAATTTCAATATTTTCTTTAACAATTTCAATTGAACAAATATCTAATTGGTCACGAGTACTCCCTTCTTGAATGTTTTCTTCCACAAGAGTTTCAATAAGATTTTCATCTTCACTTTCATCTCCTTTGTCATGTGGTTGCATAAAAAGATTAAAAACATTAAGATCCAAGGTCATGTTACCAAATGACAACTTCATTATTCCATTCCTGCAATTTATAAGAGCATTAGAAGTTGCTAAAAATGGACGACCCAAAATTACAGGAATTGCATTACAAGCTTCGATAGGTTGTATATCTAAAACTATGAAATCGACAGGATATACAAAGTTATCAACTTGGACCAACACGTCTTCTACCATAACTCTTGGAACTTTAACAGATCTATCGGCAAGTAAAAGTGTTACCGAAGTAGGTTTTAACTGGCCTAGATTGAGTTCTTGATAAACTGAATATGGAAGTAAATTCATGCTAGCTCCAAGATCAAGCAAGGCTTTTTTAATCTTTCTTTCTCCAATAATACATGAAATAATAGGACAACCAGGGTTTTTGTATTTCAAAGTATTATTATTTTGAATGATTGCACTTACTTTTTCGGCTAAAAATGTTTTCTTTTTCACATTCAATTTTCTTTTCACAGTGCACAAGTCTTTCAAAAATTTGGCATATGATGGTACCTGTTTTATTGAACTAATAATGGAATATTTACTTTTACTTGTTTAAAAATATCATATATATCAGAATTCATATTTGATTTTTTTGTATTTTTCAATGCATGAGGGAATGGTGGTGGCACTGTCTGTTGATCCTTCTCTTTGCAAGTTATGGGTTCCACTTCATTACCCTTTGGAGTTGATTTATCATCATCTTCACAAAGTTCAAGAATGGATTTTTCCACAACCATACCACTGCTAAGGGTAATTACAGATTTTACCTGATCCATCGGTTGAGTTCCAGAAGTTCCAGTTTGTGAATGATGATCCTTGGGATTAGGCTGTGGTTGTGGAGGAAATTTACCTTTTTCATGAACATTAAGTGCATATGTAAAATTAGCAAAAGTATCTTTCAAATCTGTCATGGTTTGAGCATTTTGTGTATTGATAGACTCTTGCTTTGCAATGAAAGAATTCAATATATCTTTCAAGTTCCTTTTAGGTGGAGGAACATAAGGTACATAGTTTTGAAAATTTTGTTGATTTTGGAATTGTGGTTGTGAAAATTGTGCAGCTTTATCATTCATCCAACTAAAATTTGAATGATTTCGCCAACCTGGATTGTAACTTTGAGAAAATTGTTCAAAATTTGGCTTTTTGAAATTATTCAAAACATTGGCTTATTCATGGAGACATTCTTTAAAAGAGGGCAAAGTGAGACAATCTTTTGTAGAATGATCACTTGTATCACAGATGTGACACACAATTTTTTGAACAGATTTTAATTGACCATTCTTTTTTAATTCAAGTGCCTCAACTTTTCTTGCCAAAGAGGTAAATCTAGCTTGGAGATCATGTTCATCTTTGAGGGTGTATATACCTCCACCAGATGTGGGAGATTGAATCTTGTTTGATGGTTCGATTGTACCTATAGTGTCCCAATTTTGAGTATTTTCAGCTACTGACTCGAGATACTCAATTGCCTCGTTTGGATCTTTATCTTCGAATGTTCCATTACACATGAATTTAACCATTTGCCTATCTTTAGGTGTTAAGCCTTCATAAAATTGAGAAACAACTCTCCAAATTTCAAAACCATGATGTGGACAAAGATTAAGCAATTCTTTGTATATATCCCAACACTGATAAAAAGTTTCTTCTTGTTTTTGAGTGAAAGTGATTATTATCCATTTGAAAGAAATTTTTCTATGAGATGAAATTTTTTTTTTCAAAAATTGTTGTTGCAATTCATCCCAAGTTCGAATAGATCCCGATCTAAGATTTTATAGCCAAGTTTTAGCTTTATATTTTAAAGAAAAAGGAAAAAGATTAAGTCGAATTGTGTTCATCCTACAATTTAGATCATTATATGTGTTGTACACTTCTTCAAACTCTCGTAAATGCATGTATGGATTTTCAGAATCTAAGCCATGAAAGTTGGGTAAAATTTGGATAATACCATGCTTAAAATTGAAATGATATGCATCAGGGGAGAAAAACTAGACATGAAGGTGCACTAGTACGTGTAGGATTATGTGATATCTAAGTGTTCTTCGTCTATCATGATCATGTTGAGATTGAATTTCATCTTCATTTTCTTGGATGGGTTCTTCCGCCATGTTTTGTGAAAATAAAGGGTTATTTTGAATGAGTCGACCACTAAGTGTACGTGACCAAATGCTCATGCAAATGCAAAAGAAAAACATACAAATGTAATAAAAATTCAAAGAAAGAAAAAAAACTAAAAATAAAATTAAATAGATTTGAAATTAAATTATATTTTCCTGGCAACGGCGCCAAAAACTTGATGCGACTTTGATTGTTGAACTCCCAAGAGCAGGTTGTCCACAAGTAGTATAATTCGATGAGTCCGATATCATATCCACAGGGAAATTAAGGTAATTACAAGTCCACTACAATGTCTTTTTGTTTTGTTTTTTATATTTTAATTGTTTGAATCTTTAATTGATAATTTTAATTTTTCAAATTTTAAATTTAAGTAGTTGAGATTAAATGATCCAATCTTGGTATTTTAATAAAGTTAACAATAATGAATATTATTGAAATTTACTTAATAAAATGGTTCCAATATATTAAATAATCATATTTATATTATGTTATATATTATTATCTTATAAATATATAATATATACCAAAACTTATAAATGTTGTCAAGTATTTATTGTGCTATA
>NC_133323.1:17083775-17090239 GCF_012295235.1 Primulina huaijiensis
TATATATATTCGTAAACACTAAATAAAGGTTCCCACTTTAAATGGTTGGTAAAACCAAAATAACATTTAAATGGAACCAAAAAATTAATATTACGATATATTGATATATAATAAATCAAGACATCCACTTTAAATGATTGATAATACCAAAGTCACATTTAAATGTTTCCAAGAATTTAGTGTAACATATAGCAACAATAAATCAAAACTCCCACTTATAAGTAGGGTATAATAATTCTTAAAGAAATAAATATAACATAAACAATAAATAATGATTAAATAATATAAAACATAGATTCTTACCTTTTAATAACCTTATTATCATGCCAAGAGTTTCACCTTTTCATCTCAACTTTCGGAAGTTAGCTACTCATTATTCAAAGTGTAAAACTTTGAATATGAAATTAACATGCTAATTATATTTATATGAAGAAATAAAAGAAAAATAAAGAGAGAAATATTATGAACTCAAAGGTTTGTTCATAAAATGAGGGATATCCCAATACATTACAATGCACCCCTATTTATAACCAAATTTGGAGAGACAACCACAAATAAAATATTATTTTTTTACACATAAGTCTTCATTGATGTTCCAAAAAATTATGTCATCATTCACATCACTTTTGAAAATCTTTCCATCCGAATTTTCTTTTCCACATAAAACAAAACATGTAGATAATTGAGTTGTTTGAATTGTGGTATTTTTTTTTTATCATTTGACGAAATAATTTGAGAGATATGGTCAAAATGCTAGATCATGGTAAAACTGCCACTCCTTTAGTAACTTTATTTGTTTCTTAATTTGATCCTAATTGTGAGAATATTTTTATCTCATGCTTGTTACCAATATTGTAGATATTATCATCAACTTTCTACAGATCCAAGAATCATCTTAATCCCATTTGCAACGCCAAGGTTATTCTTGTTTTATCGAACCTGTAAAAATAGTAAATACTTATAATTACACAACAACTTTTTTTTTATACAATTTATTATAAAACATATAAATTTAAACATTTAATAAAACAAAAACTATAAATTTATATTATAAAACATTTAATTAATGTACAATTTTTTTGTTTATTAATGTTTTTCTCTTGCAGAATTTTATAATTTTCTGCGGCGACAGCATCCCAGAACTGTCGTTTATCAAAAACAGCAGCAGAAGACTCACCCTTCCCAGATTCAATTTGCTTACTTTTCTTCTTTGGTGGCATGACTCACTTGAATGTAAACTTCGCTCAATAACAATTTTCTCAACACAATGCCTTACACAACGATATTCCAACAATATATCTACCACGATATCAACACAATATATCAATCACCACTTCTTTATAACATGCAATGCTCAAATCCATCAATCCAAAAGAACAAACTCACTTAGGCAATTTATAGAACATGTTATATGCATAAACTCAAAATTTAATTTCTTCAAATTCCAAGCATTAAAATCGAGAATCACTACACCAAAGATGATTACCTTGTGATATGAGACCCAAAATATGCAGTAAATCGCTTGGTATAGAGTCGTTGGAGAACTCTCGTTGAAATTCACAAGTCAAAGGATACCTAGAAAGTGAGTTGTGAAGATGAATTCGGCTTAGGGGTGATTTGTGATGATGTTTGTAGTGCTTTGAAGGAGAGAAATTGTGGAGGAGGGCGATTTTCGGTGGTGGTGAATAAGTGGAGCCGCGGCGCTGCCTTGTGTTTAGGGTAGAATGATGTGGTTGCCCTTTTTTTTTTAAATACGCGACCTAGCGCCGTAGCGCTGAATAAGTAGCACCGCGGAGATTGCTTCTCGACATCCTAGTGCCGCAACGCTAGGTGTCTAGCGCCTAGTCGCTGATTCTTCAAAATTTTGGCGCCTAGGCACTAGTTGCTCGGGTAAATGGTGCTGCGGCGCTTAAAGTGTAGCGCTTAGGTGCTTACCTTGCCCAAATCTGGCGCTGCGGCGCTTAGGCACTGAGTCTGCCGATATTTTGCCCGTTTAAGCTTCTTTCCATGCCGGTTTCAACTTCACATACATGATAACGCACGTATCAATATCTAATCTTCACATGCAAAATTCAGTAAAATAAAAATGTAAAAATAAATATACTACTGAAAAATAAAATAAAATAAAAATAAAGAAAACGAAAATAATAAAAGATACTGATTGGGTTGCATCTCAATAAGCGCTTGGTTTAACGTCTTCAGCCTGACTGTCACCAGTTCTGTTCAAGGTGGGTCGTGTGATCTCTTGGATGCCTTAATCTCCACCCTCTGACTTTCTACCTCCATGGTCAAATTTCCTCGTTTCACGTCAATTACGGCTCCAGCAGTAGTAAAAAATGGTCATCCTAGAATGACATGAACATTTTGACTTTTCTCCATGTCGAGCACAACGAAATCTGCTGAAAGGTTCAGTTTATCGATCTGAATTTCAACATCTTCCACAAAACCCAACGGTGCCTTGGCCGATTTATCTACCAACTGCAAGATTAGTTCTGTGGGCTTCATCCTGCTCAGTCCAAGTTTCTCGTAAATAGAACTTGGAATTACATTCACGCTCGCTCCTGAATCACAAATAGATTTTTCCATCATTTGACCTCCTATTGCACACGACACAACGAATCCCCTAGGGTCTTACAGCTTCTGTGTAAGTTTTCTTTGTATCCCCTCATCACTTTCTTCGGTAATTATCACTTCCTCCTGATCCACAGACTGAATGTTAGTGTGTAGGTTCTTGCAATCTTCAAGACCTTTTTTCTTTTGAAACTCAGCATTCAATTGTATAAATCTCTGGGGGTGGGGAAGTAAAGAAATATCAAAGCAATGATCTAAATTTTAACTCTTACCTTTCTTACCTCGGATTCCTTTGCTTGGTGGTGGCTTATCTTCCCAGATGTGTGTGGGATCAACATTTTTCTCTTCTCTGTCTACCATACCAATCTTTTCATGTTGTATGAAAACGGCGTTCACTTCTCTCAGATTTAGGTCTGCAGTCTTTGGTACTGTGCCTGATGGTTGAGACGTGAGTTGTTTCATTATCTGCCCAACTTGCGACTCAAGGATTTTCAAGGAAGAACCGATATTCGCCATGTGGGTCTCTAGGTTGTCAAGCCTAGACTCAGTCTTAGCCATCCTCTTACCAGATTCAGCAACAAATGTCCCAACTAAATCCTCAAATGATGGCTTCCCTTCCCCATTTGATGTATTGAACCCCGGTGGAGGATTCAACACATTTTTATTGTTTGCATATAAAAATTCTATTGATTTCTAAAACTAGGATGATAAGTATTAGGGGGAGGGTTACCTCGATATCCTCCATTGCCACCAACATTTCTATTGTTGATGTATTGAACTTATTCAGGAATGTGTGATTCTTCAACAACAATTGGTGGTCCCTCAGTGTTTGATGTACTCACTTTATTCATGGTTGCTATATGCATAGTCAATGCTGATACTTGCGCAATGAGTGATGTAATAGGATCCACAGCATAAACTCCAGCTGTCCTCTTTACTCCTGACCTCTTAGACAACCATTGGTAGCTATTAATAGTCATCTGCTCAAGCAAGTCATAGGCTTGAGCAGGAGATTTTGCAAAGATCGTGCCACCAGCCGTTGCATCCACTGTTGTCCATGTCTTGCCATTAAACCCGTTATAGAATAATCCAATTTGCACCAAGTCTTCAAAACCATGATTTGGGCACCTCCTCGACAACTCCTTGTATCTTTCCCATGTCTCATACAATGCTCAAAATCAGTCTGCCTGAAAGTGTTGATCTCTATCTTTAACTGTACAGACTTCGCAGGAGGAAATATTAACAAGAAACTTCGTTGCTAACTCCTGCCATGTCTTGATGCTCCCTAGAGGCAGTGATTGGAGCCATCCTCTTGCTTGGTCCCCGGGAGAAAACGAAAACAAACACAATGTAATAATATCATCAGGAACATTATTAATCTTTATCGTGTCAGTAATCTCCAAGAAGGTTCTCAAATGAAAGTGAGGATCCACAGTGGCAGTTCTCGCAAATTGGTTCTGTTGAACCATATTTATCAGTGCAGGCCTCAACTCTAAATTATCGGCGTTTATAGTCCCTCGAGCAATGCCAGAATAATGTGCGTTGATCACTGGTCAGAAGTGATTTCTGATAGGTATAGCCTCTGGCGGGTTATTTCTGTCATTCTCTCTGTTTTCGGCCATTGCTTGGATCTCTTCTCCTCTTGCTTTTCTTAATCTCCGTGCATTTCTTTCGATCTCAAGATCAAAGTTAAGCAAGTCAGGATTTTGCGATCATCGCATGCATTGTCAAATAGAGAAAATGAACAAATAAACAATTATTAAAAAAAACAACTATAAATTAAAATCTAGACTAATTGATAACAATACTGATATAAATTTAAATTTGACACTCCCCGACAACGGCGCCAAAAACTTGTTGCGTATTTTCTGCTCGCAAGAACACATTTGCCAATTTTTAGTATATGTGAGTAAAATATCGTTCTCACGAGGAGCGTGTATGTAGAAATATATCAGTGCTTGTAATAAATAGTCACGACTTTATCTAAAAAAATTCAATAAAAGGTTTGGGTCGCCGAAAATGAATTAATTGCAAATAAATATTAATCTAATCACCGAATAGAGAAAATATCAATGAGAGAAAATATATAGAGGAGTGATTTCACTAAGTTTCCACGATAATTATTCCCTGTCAAATTTATATTCATGAAGTCCAAATATTTAATTTCCAAGACCACTTAATTATTTTATTCTCTCTTTCCCAAATGACGAATAAATTGTATAATTCAAACTTTGATCCAAAAATTCCTAATAATAATCTAAGTTTAAATGATAAATTCAAACGATGTTCTTACCTACGCCTCGTTAAAGTTATACGTCTTCCAAACGATATAAACATTCAACGATGTGTCTCTAATGATCCTCTCCCGAGTTGTAGAATTAATCAGACAACAACAATTTATGGCCAGTAAACTGAAGTTGAATAAAACAAAGAAACACAATTAAACCAAAAGAAATTCAATCATGTAAACAACCACGTCAAATTCTTGTATCCACAAAGCTACATCATCCTCTAGATTGGAAAAATTAGTTCATGACGAAATCTAAACAAAAACAAAACAAGTTCGAAGATTTAGACATCGCAACACAAGAAATAAAAAGGATAAATATTAGATGACAAATCAGAAGTCGCGTTTCTGTGCCTAGATTCGTCGTTCTTCATCTTTGTGATCGATCTTTGTTCTTCGATTCTTCATCTCGTGTTTCCTCTCGTCTTTCATGTGAAATCTCTTCCCAAAAACAGCCGTCCTCTGCTCGTCTCTCGAAGGTGTGGCGCCTAGGCGCTGCCCGCTTGTCTCTCGTGTGTGTAGGTGCTGCGGCGCCTTTCGTCAGCACGTAATAGCTCGGATTGATAGAGTTGCGGCGCTAGTTCACAGCGCCTAGGCGCCTAATCTTTGCCATTCTGGCTCTGCGGCGCTGTTCCTTGGTACAGCGCCGCAGTGCCATCTTCTCAATAGATCAACATCCAAAAATACCCCTTATTGTCATCACTCAACCAATTGTCGTTTACCTCCTACACGCCACAAAATCAACGAATACCAAGCATAATTCCGTTCGAAACTAACATAATTCAAATGGAGAAACATATTATAATGCCCGAGAATTGAATTATCGTAATCCAGAATGATTTGTTGATAATCGAGGTAATTATAGACGGACCACTCTGAGACTAGAATTGGAAAGGCAAGAGTTGGACATAGGTGAGCTACAGTAGGTATCACGCACATGCGCGGCAGGCCATTGCCGAGGCAGAGAACCTCGCGCATATGCGCGAGAAGAGGGCGCGCATATGCGCGAGCTGGTGGACGGGAATTATCCGGAGGCCGTAGGTCTCGCGCATATGCGCGAGAAGAAGACGCACATATACGCGAGCAGACGAGAAGCTATTACGCCGAGACAGTAGGTCTCGCGCATATGCGCCGATGAGGGTCGCGCATATGCGCGAGACGTGTTTTACAAAGGGCGAGCCACCTAACCTTTACATGCAATGTGTGAATATATATATACATACCAGCCTTCGTTCAGAGGAAAGAAAAGAGGGAAAAACGGAAAAAAGAAGCCAATTCACATTCTTGATTTTAGATTTCGTTTGTGCAAGATCCGTCCGTTAGATTTTGAATCCGACTTCGGTACTGTGTTCCTATCGACGTAGGCTACAACTGGACGTAAGTTTTGCTACGTTCTGATATGTTTTGAAATTATGATATTGTAAGAATCTGATATGATTCCTATATGATGTTCTTGACATGTTCGACATCGTATAATCAAAACTGGATTGAGGAAAAGATACCATATGAAATTGTTATGAATTTTGGAGTCGATTTGATATCAGAATTGATTTGTTATCGATTATGAGGTGTTGGGATTGATATCTGATTGATATGGTATTGCTGG